>NC_043700.1:118741017-118742162 GCF_006229205.1 Suricata suricatta
GGGGGATGAAAAGTTACCTGAAGAAACATTAGAGTAATTGCAGGAAGAGACACTGCACTTTATGATGGATGATTAGAAATGAGTCAAGACAAATTTCACAATGGGTACCAGCAATAAGAGTGGCAGATGCTTTACATAGAGCCTATGTTAGATGTTGTTGGAGAGGAATGAGTTTTGTTGATGTTTCAACTTTGTATAAATGTGGTTCAGCTCCTGAGCAACTTTTAGGTTTTGGCTTATGCAAGAATTGTCATTCTGCTAGAGCCTGCTCTTTTTTTTTTCTTGGCTCATTACTAAAATATTGCCAAATAAAAGAACTCTCAACATACCAGAGCTCAAAAAGATAAGTAGAAAACAAAACTGGGAAGGTACATTTCATAACATGTGTAGTTTGAGATCCCAAGAAGACATCCAAGTAAGTTGCCTATTAGAAATTTTCATCATGGGGGGCGCCTTGGTGGCTCAGTTGGTTAAGCATCCGACTTCAGCTCTGGTCGTGATCTCACAGTTCGTGAGATCAAGCCCCGTGTCAGGCTCTGTGCTGACAGCTAGCTCAGAGCCTGGAACCTGCTTCAGATTCTGTGTCTCCCTCTCTCTCTCTGACCCTCCCCTGCTCATGCTGTCTCTTTCTGTCTCTCATAAAATAAATAAAAAATATAAAAATTTTTTTAGAAATTGTCATCATGGGATTAGAACTCACCCACAGGCCACCACTGGAGATAAAGTGCCGACAACCAGCAGCAAAAATAAGAATTTTGTTGTAATACAAAGATTTACAAGTTAAAAAGTACATTTTTGTTCCCTCATTTTAATGTAAGAACCATCAATTCAATTCATTGCTATCAATAAAAAAGGAAACTTCTGACACTTTTAATTGTAGAACCCTAGGATAATACACTGTGCTATTAAAAACCTTCTTTCTATGTTTGATAGTCCTATGAAACATTTGAAAATCATTTGGCTTTAGTTCTTTCTTGTTTAGTGATGATAATAATGAACTGTAATGAAAATATAAATTTTTTACAAGAATAAAATGAAATTGAGCAGTACAACATTGTATGTTCTATCATTTTTGCAAATTGTAATCTACTATTTTTTATAGTATGAGGTATTCAACATATCTGTTTAATAGAGAAAAAGTCATG
>NC_043700.1:118742262-118906248 GCF_006229205.1 Suricata suricatta
TTGAAAATCATTTGGCTTTAGTTCTTTCTTGTTTAGTGATGATAATAATGAACTGTAATGAAAATATAAATTTTTTACAAGAATAAAATGAAATTGAGCAGTACAACATTGTATGTTCTATCATTTTTGCAAATTGTAATCTACTATTTTTTATAGTATGAGGTATTCAACATATCTGTTTAATAGAGAAAAAGTCATGAATAGCATAGTTGTATTTTCAGAGCATATTTGAAATAAAATGAAGTCCTTATGAGTATGAAAGTTTTTTTCTTTAATTACAAAGCACAAAGGGGCACGAAGGTTTAGGTGATATAAACAGGGAATCCATAATTGTTCCAGTGGTGGAAGCCATTTCACCTCACTCCAGGAGGTCTCCCATTGCCAATTCCAAAAGGTCTCCAGTCCCCCATCTGGGCATAAATGTAACAAGGGAACTCATCTCCATCCTCTTCCTTCTTAAATTCTGTTCTTTTCTTACATTCTCTAATTTATTGGCTGCACCAGTGATCCCAAGTCAGGCACTTCATTCTTAACTTATCCCTCTCCTCCAGTACCCATGTCGAACCAAAGACCTCATCTTCTGAGTTCAGCCTTGAAGAATCCTTTTAAATTGTCTTTCTCATTTTTACCAAAACCACACTTTTGGAACAGGCTCCATAATGTCACTGGCTTTGCAGTTTTCTCCTACCTACTCATCGTCTTTTCTGTCTTCCACCTCTTCGAATTTCTTTTCCACACAGCTATTGGAGTAATTATTTTTTTAATGGTTTTAATTTATTTTTGAGAGACAGAGACAGTGGGAGCAGGGGAGGGTCAGAGAAAGAGGGAGACACAGAATCTGAAGCAGGCTCCAGGCTCTGAGCTGTCAGCACAGAGCCCGACGCAGGGCTTGAACCCACGAACTGTGAGATCACGACCCGAGCCGAAGCCGGACACTTAACCGACTGAGCCACCCAGGCGCCCCTGTAGTAATTATTTTTTATGGAAATTAAGACTTGTTACTTTTTACTGAAAAAAAAAATTTAGTGGCTTCTTGCCAGGATTCATTCAAGATTCTAGTTTCCGCCTGCCAGGCCATTACCATCTCCAGCCTTCATCTACGCTCAGGTCCATGTGGCCTGTGTTCCAGCTATACCAAACTTCCTGAGGAAGTCACGGTGGCTCTGGTGAGCCCTCCCTCTGTAACGTGGCAATTGTATTACCTACTTGCCCACATAGCCAGGTGGTCTTTCAAGATTCTGCTAAAATATATCTCCTCTGACCTCTTTGCAGACACAATTTGTTCTCTTTGCTTTCTACTTCTATCTTTTATTCTTATATTTGTAATTATTTTTCAATTTCTCTCTGTTATGCTTTGAATTTTTTAAGGACATTGCACATTGTATTTGGAAGACCAAGCACAGAACCTAGTATGTAATAGTTAACTCAAGAAATATTTCCTAGATGACGTTGAAAAGTAAGCAGGGATGGGCTTAACTTAGGGCAACAATCAGTTCTCTTCTTACCCTACCGTTGACACAGTTTCATATAAAGCGTATTGAAAAATACATAGATTTCAACTACATATATATATATATTTCTACATGTACATATATAAGTCATACTTGTATTTTAGAGATATATAATTATTATAAAATATTTGAGTTTGAAACAGATCATTGTAGTTACTTTATTTAGAGTAAATAATTTTTAACACCCTGCTACTAATTTAGTAAGTGATACTTTATGAAGTAAATTAGCTAATGCTATTTGCAAGTGTTTAGTGTACCAAAGTAAAATGATATTTTGAAAGAATCTAGTCTTCTTTAAAAAAAAATGGGGGGTGGGGGAAGGGCAAGAAGAGGGGAAGAGACTCCCAAGCAGGCTTGTGCTGTCAGCACAGAGCCCTACACAGGGCTCGAACTCACAAACTGCAAGATCATGGCCTGAGCTGAAATCAAGATCAGACACTCAATTGAGTGAGCTACCCAGATGCCCCTGGACCTCTTTTTAAGTGAAAGATGAGAGAGCAAAATTTGAGTATCGTGATGTGAAGAGGAAATGAGTGGGTTTTGTTGAGAAGATGGAAAGGTTACATGTGTAGTTATTTGCCGGTGTAATGAGAATGTCCATGTCTCAGCTTATTAAAAATTGGGAAGTTTATATTAAAGCTTCAATTAAGTTAGCAAATATGGATGTCAATATTATCACAAATGCAATATTAGAACTGATGTTTGGTCCCGTCTTGAACACAATGATTAAATTAAGTCTAGTATTCAACTCCCTTCTATTGAATAAGAAGGAAATAGCCTGGCATTTTCCTTATCATAGAAATCTCCTTGGTATGCTGTTGTTTGGTGTTTGTATAAATAAGCTGGTAGGAAAGGTAAACAGACTCATCATTAAGCTGTTGTACTGAATCAGTAAAGTGATAATTGAGTCTTAACAAATTCCCAAACAGAAATCTGTGGATGACTATTATGGGAATAGTTTTTCAACGGAGAAAACATTAAATCACTAAACGAGATTTGTTGGTGAGTCCCAGTATTTTTATGTATTTAACAACACAAATAAAAAAAATGCATGCACACGTAGTTTGGAGTGCTTATCCCTTTATAGCTTTATCATTTGGAAAAGATGTCTGGCTAAAAGTATATATGTAATATATATATACTATATATATGTAATATATACATAATTTTAAATATACTCCAATATAGTATACTGTACAGTATACTCTAATATAGTAGATAGTATACTTTTATTTTATTTTATTTTACTTTTAATATACTCTAATATAGTATACTTTTAATATACTTATGTTAGATAATGGATCTCAGATAATTTACATGTCCTTTGTTGGAAGAAGAAAAATATGAGAACATGTTGACAATTTAGCTTCTTTTTCTTCATCCTCGTCTCTTTTTTTATTTCTTATTTTCATGCTTATCTTCAACTTTGATACTGCATGTGGCTCTGGCAGCATTGCTTACTGTCTATTCTAGGAACGCTTCTGTGTAGGGCCTCTATTATCATATCCTGCTAACAATGCCGTAAATGGAAATTTGGGGAAAGCAACAGTAGGAACTGCTGTGTATCTGTAGTAAGTTAATCAGATTTTGATCCCCCAAAACTAACACAGCCCACAAGACTGATAGCCCAACGCTACGGTGAATTGTTTCTTAGCAGGAAATCTACAGTAGCAGTGTAATTTGGACAATGGAGCATTTGACAGCTAACCCATCAAAAGCAGAGCACCCTGAGGAAGTCACTCACTTCCAGCTTTACATTCAGCCAAGCATTGATAAAGCAGTGGCTAAGTAGGAGAATCAATTTAGAATCAGATGACGGCAAGGCTGTTTATCCCATTGCCAAAAGGAGAAATGGGCAGGAAGGAGATTACTCCACCTGGGGACTGGATACTATGTACTTACCCGAATTAGGGGATGGGTCACCTACGCTTTAGGAATTCCCTTTGAGTGCCAGTTTGCTCATACATTAATAAGCATGATTAAAAGTGAAGGTATAATCTGTCCACACAAGACTGATTTATATACAATGACATAAGATAGTTTTAAATTTGCTCTCCTACATCATACTAGAAGTAATCAAATATGAAAGATGATGTTCATGACTTCAAAGGAAAAAGATCTTTGATGAGCACATACATTATGTTTCTGTATGGAAGTGTATCTTGTACAGTGGGCCAGAAAATGTTAAAAGATTTTTAAAAAATAAAGGTACTTGTAATTCCCAAGTTAGGAGAATTCTTTGAATATGAACTTCTGATGTTTTTTTTTCATATTAAGCAAAGAATACAGTTATTTCCCATACCCTATGGTTATCGCCCATTCTATTCTGTTTAAAAAAAGAGTTCAGGTTCGAGATCTCCACCCCATATCACGACTCGCTGTCAGGAAGGCAGAAATGCCAGGGACAGTGGAGCCAGGAAAGCTAGCAAGGCTGTGACAGGGAGAAGCCAGTGGTGGCTGTGAAACCAAGCCCGTTGTCCTTTCTGCCGGGCAGTCTGTCACTGTGACAGGTGTCCTACCCAGACCGGTGCCGCATGCCGTCGATGGCAGAGCCAAGCACCCGGGCTTTGGAGTAAGAAGCTAAGGGGAAGCAGCACTGGAAAATGTTTCAAAGACCGACATGACAATGGACTACGAGCTTGCAGTTGTAGGCTGTTGTTATAACCTAGGGAAATGAGACAAGTCAGATTAATACCTCTAAATGCAGGACATTCGTCATATTGGAAAAGCCATAGAGTGGGAAGCAAAACAAATGCAAAGAAAAAAAAGTGCTATAGAAGTGTGACAAGCAGTTAAGAAGAAAAAATGTTACTTTTCTGAATTTTGTGATGTTTGTAATATGTCGGGTCCAGCCCCGGCCAGCAGGGCGGAAAATCCTTGCGGGTTCTTTCCTGAGGGAGGGAGAGAAAGGGCAGGAAGGGGGAGCACAGAGAGTAAGGACACAACACACCGTTTCTGATCAAGCCCCCTCTTTTATTAAGAAAATAATACTCATATATAGGGTTTGGGGCGGGGAACTGACCCAGGTCAGTTGCCAGGTAACAGAGTCAAATGAATATTAGAGAAAGGGGAAAACAAAACTGAAACTCCAGACACAGCATCAAAAGAGGCGCCCAGACTTGCCTCTGCAATGCTGGGGAGGGGAAGCTTAGCGCTGCATAATCCAAAATGCGGTTTGATCTTTTGTTCATTTTGGCTTTTTTCGTCTGGCTCAGTAGGACTGTCTCTGAATCCCGGACCAGGAAATGCACTCTCCTAGCCTCCAGATGTAAATCTTGTTTTTCTGGTCGCTCCCTGGAGAGCGATATATCCTTGCCTGAGGCGGCCAAAACTCGGCGGCCCCCGACAGTAATATTTGTCATATTTTCAGATCTTTAATTTGTTATGACTTCACATTTTAAATAAAATACTCACTCTGCATCTAAGTTCTTACACATGATTTTGGATTATTCTTTTTAAGATGGCCTCCCAAATTCTTTGAGCTTCAGGTGCCACAACCCCTGGACGTAGGACATACTCCTGAGGGTCAGGGATGTTAGTGCTGGTAGAGAAGACTTGATGTGTGTCAAGTGGACACACTGGACTTTGAAACAGGTCACCTGAGATCTAAGTCAACTCACTGGTGTCACTTGCAGCGTGGCGGGGAAGCCCAGGCACCAGAGTCTCAGTTGCATCTGGGGCTCCTGAGTTTGAAGGTGTCTGCGTTAGTCACCCTCGTATTTGGGCTTTGCTCTTTTCTTCAAGTAACAGCTGCTCCTGAATAGCTGACTCTCATGCACACATCCACTCATACCTACATTCCAGCCTTGTGCTCAACAGCCAGTCACTCTCAACCTGATATCATACACAATGAGAAACCCCCATCAACTGTCGTTTTAAATTTATGGTTTTCATTGGGGTGCCTGGGTGGCTCAGTCGGTTGAGCATCCAACTTCGACTCAGGTCATGATCTCACAGTTCGTGGGGGTTGAGTCCTGCGTTGGGCTCTGTGCTGACAGCTCAGAGCCTGAACCTGCTTGGGATTCTGTGTCTCCTTCTCTCTCTGCCCCTCCCCCACTCACGCTCTGTCTCACTCTCTCAAAAATAAATAAATGTAAAAAATTTTTTTAATTTATGTTTTTTATTTAATGTTTTCTCAGGGTTTGTTTTCGAATGTCTAGTCCCTTCTGTTGTCATTTAGGTCATTAGTAAGTGTATATGTATCATTTTATGCAATATTTCCAAATCCCCATTATTGATAAAACACTCAAACTTTAGACGTAACATATTAAATAATTAAGTTGTACAATTTAATTTGACATTCTAATATCTGAGCTTTAGACATGTTCAAAATTTAATAAATTTTTTAAAGTTAATACTACTCAAAGTTACTGCATCATAGATAGGCATTTACGGTGGTGATGGTGGTGGTGCTTTCTTTTTGGGGAAAGCCAGGAAAGGCATGTTTATTTAAAAAGATGAAATAAGAAGATAGAAGAACAGGAATAGTTTTTTCTTTTTTTTACACTCCTTCCATTTCCATTTTCTTTTAGTGTCATGGCACCCACACACAGGCATGCATTTTCCTTTCACGGCAGATCTGCTATGAACTTCAGGCATCTTCATGAATAATTTCACAGAAACATACAATCAACACATCCAGCTCCAGGATGTAGATCTTCAAAGTGGCTCTCCTAGAATCACCATGGATGTTCAGTGATGATGAGTGTTCATACTCAGAAGCAAAGCATATATCTCATTTTGTGTCTGTAAGAAATTCATGTTGTTTCCTACGGTTTGATGATAGTGCAGTAAAAGCTTTCAAAAACATAGGACTCTAAAATAAAATGCTCATTAAGAATCTATTTATGAACAGTAATAATATTAGGTATTAGAATCTAAATATATTTAAATTCTAAGTATTTTAATTCTGAGTATCTTCTTTCCTTTTTCTGTATAACGAATAAAATCCTCTTTCATATAACATTGCATACTTAACAAATATTCATTACAATGAAGGTTTTAAATTGGTATGGGGAAATTGAACAAAATATGAACTTTCACATTTCAATTGTCACATGGTCCCCGGGAGAGGGAACCTTTCTTTAATGAGGTTAAGTTAATTAAAGTGGGCTCAGTGCTATTAGCTACATGCAAAATTTGAAGCTAAATGCTTCATCATAGAAATTAGAGATGATCATTTAATGAATTCTGAATAAATAGTGTGGTTTTACTCTAGAATATTCACAAAATGAAGTTGTTTGTCACCATAGAAAAAAAAAGGTGAGAAAAAGCATCACAGCAAAGCTGGAGATTTTGTTTGCAAGGGTTTATTTTTTAAAGTAATGACTAATTTTAAGAAGTGATGTTAAAGATGATCACATAAGGAATATAGAAGTCTTAGTAATTTATATTTATAATTATATTAGTAATCCTGTGTTCTTTATAATGTACCATTTATATTCCATAGAAATATGATCATGTTCATGAGACATCAAATCCAAATTGAAAACCTTGATTTTTATGAATAAATTTGAAGATTCTGTATTGTTTTAAACATTAAAATAAAATAATTTTTAAGATACATTGAAAGTACATGGCAAGAAACTAGGAATGAGAATGTAGCTAAAACAAAAATTGGGGCATGAGAAAACTGGACTTTCTATCAAAGAGAATTAAGTCAAGATAGAGGGCATGAAAACAGTAAAGAACAAAGAAAAATTTCAAAACAGAGGCTTTAAAGAGGACATTTCAGAAAGCTTTCTAATGAAGAATGAGCAAAGTGATAAAGTGACAAATGCTACAATACCTCGCACCTTTACATCATCAAGCCACAAGCCTTCCAGGGACTATTCCTGGCTCCTATCCATCTCCTAGCCCATCTACAGCCCTGCTGTGGGCGTAGTTGACAAAACCAACAAAAGCATGAGACAGCACTGCAATCTTGTCGCCTCCTTATCGTAGGCGCTGTGCTCTCTCCCAAGTTTCCTTATCCTGCCTCAGAAGTGCCAAGGGGCTGTTATTCTGACGGCTGCTGAGCACTGATCTCCCACCATGTGAAATGAAATCATGTGAAACAGAATCCAAAATTCCACAAGGAATGGGGTCAACCTATCAGTGAAAATAATAGCCCATTTGAGCACTTCTTCTTTCTCTGACCGGAAGGCAAGCTCTCCCGAGTCCACTGGGGATATTTCCTAAAAACACTTTGAAAGCTCACACATGTGTGCTGTGATTTTTAGAAAGCAGGATACTCCTCTTGGGGAATAGGAAGGCCTCTACCACAATGAAAAATGATAAAGTTGAGAAAGATCCATGAGCAGGTTCAGAGAGGATTTCGTATAATTTAATGTTGTTTATGTTTTCTAAAGCTTTGATAACTGCTTATTAAAGACTTCAGCAAGTTTATAGAAATAGTGCTTGCTATGCGGTAGTCATTATATAGCACAAACCTATTTTAGCAAATTTTCCAATAGTGCACAGCACGCATCTGTGACTGAGACAAAAATCAATGCTTATGGATTTAGCAGTGTAATCCTATCACTTGTTCTGTGAGATATGATTTGAAATGTAAAGTACGTTAAGACTTAAGTGAACTTGGAAGCATGGAGTCTCTGGGGTGTTTCTTCTTAGTATCCTATTTATTATTGATCAGACGATTTCTTTATTGTCTCTCTACTACTTGCCCCAGTTATTTTTTCTCCCTGTTCACAAATAGTTTCTAAATTATGTGTATCAGAACCAATAAATTCCCCTCAGTATGAACATTTATTCCTCCTTTCAAAACAAGTAATGATGTTCAAGTTCTTACACCAGGAACATGATCATGTGGCCAATCGGGTTAAGTCTTAAAAAATACTAATAAGGCATTAGGGGAACATTCTAAGTTTTATGAAGAAAATTTGGAGTTTTCTCTAGAAATACAAAGTCAGTAAGTCACCTATTTCTAAGTAACCTTAAATAGCCCTGAATTATCATGCTTAGTATCTATAGGAAGTCACTAATGTGAAATTTTTACAAATTCTAGTTTTTCATCTAAGTAAGATTTTTAAATCACATGCTTGCTCTCAAGCTATAGGAAGAACAATTAAATGAAGTTCGAAGTAGTTGTAGCTGCCTGGAGTCATTCATTCATTCATTCATTCAATAAATAGTATCAGAGACCTATGGGCGTGCCAGTCATTGACAGGCACTGGGTCAAAGTTCTGACTCTATAATGCTCATATTCCATTGATCCCTTTTAAGCTCTCCGCAGGAAGCTATTACTAACTGGAATTTACATGAACCTTGTTTGTTTGTAGATGCACAGAGCTCGACTTTTTTTTTTAATCTCCTGAAGTGGTCATCAACCATAACAGCCTTAGGAGATCACGAAAATTGTTACAGGTACACGGGCTTTTATCAGTACTTTAATGTAGCCTGATTTGAGATAAAATTCTGCTCCACTTCGTAGATGTTCCTCTCATTAGTGGATTATCTCTCTGAGAATCTGACTCTTAGACCCTAACTGCAAGTGGGTTGTACTTTGCATTTACTGTATACTTTTGATATAGATGATGCAGTTGCAAACGAATCTGAATTCTAAAAGCTGTATTTCCTCTCAAATCATTATGCTGTACACCTTAAACATATATCATACTATATGTCAATTATAGCTCGATAGAACTGAAGAGGAAAAAATCTATAATTTTCATTCCCATCAGCAGATTCTTAACTTGGGGAACCGTGAGACCTGCTAATGAAAGTTTGGCCACTCTCTCTGCAAACTACTAAATCGCATGTTTCTGTGAATGACATGGCTTTTCGACATGGCTGAAAGTAGTGTGTGACTCTGTGTGTGGAAGTAATTATGGGAGCGGAGGAAATTTGTTCCCATTGGTGTGGGTGCTTCTTACTTGGATCCGTATCTGTATCTTTAAAGCTTGTCACTTATTGAGAAGGAATCCTTCTGAATCCTTCTGAATACTGTGAACACTACAGATAGTATCTGCTTACACAGGCAGTCTGAGTCTTTTAAAAGTTATTTTGTCTTTAAAAGAGCAAATCCACAGAATGACCTTCAGCTACTATTAATCCATCTAAATGTAGGGCGTGAATGCAGAACACATCTGCCATCTGTCAGCTGAGAATTCCCCTGTCTCTGCCCGAACCCCACTCCCCGCAGAGCCCTCTTGGGGCTAACATAACTTAGGGAGGAGTCTCTCTTTGCTGGCAAAGAAGGAGTGCATTTAGACCAATCATTAAAACCCATTACCTAACAAAGTGCATGTTCTTAAGGAACACAGTGATACTTGCCAATGAATTAATCAGCAAAACAGATTATGAGGTGAGATCAACAGTCTCAGAAAAGATCAGAATCCATGAGATGCCAAAGCTGTTTCTAGTGCCATAAATCTTAACCAAACTGGATGAATTTTCTCGAACAATTAGGATTCTATCTGGATTTAGTCTTTTGTTGCTCCGCACTGTGTTTTATCTGGGGCTGGAACAATGACCAAGACTTTTCTTGGAACTTGATAGGGAGAATCATTTATTTGAATAATTGATCATTCAATTAGTAGAGCAAATGTTGAACAGTCGGACAGCTCTTTCTATCAGTGTTGATGGGAAGTAATTGGCTGTAGTTCATTATAAAGCAGAAAATTGAGAAATGTGATTTTAAAATAAGAATATTAAAGACAGCCTTCCCACCACAATAAAGCCTTACCTACTTTCCATCTTCGCTGTTTGATTGACTTTTCCCTGGATGCTATTGAATTCCAAAATATAATCAAGCAATTGATTAAGTTACCTGAATATTACAAATAGTGATTTGCATATACAAATTCTGTATAGTGTGAAACAGTTGTGCAGAGTTGAGGCCTGAGTAGAGAAGGGTTTAGCACTTCATTGGGTTTAGCCTAAGACACCCTAGAAGACGCAAGCAACCAAAATTGTGGTCTAGGGACACTACGGGTACCCTTAGGCTATGAGACTTTTCCTTTCATTTGTAAATAGAAACCTTTCAAGAAAAATGCTTACTTAAACCTGGATGTATGGTGTATTATAGACAGTAACAATTTATTTGAAAAGAAGTCAGAAAATACTTCATCAAGGGAAACACTGTGTAATTATAACCAATGCTTCTTCCATGTTAAGTTTAATCTAATGTCAGGAACTGTAATTTGATTCAGAATGATACACTCATAACTTCATTACCATAGTAAAAAATATAAAGATTCTATTTTATTCTTAAAAAAGGAAACTTCCCAAAATATAAATAGATGACTAGTTTTCAAGCTGTCCATGTTTTAAACTGACATAAATATTGATACACCAGCATATTCACTTTTTCCTTTAGAACACAGGAACAATTTCAGAATTTACAACCTATCTATTTCCTTTTATGCCCTAATATCAGGTAACCTACTTCTTATAGTAGATACTATGAATCACCTTAAAGGTGATTAACAATACAAGATGCAGTGTAAACATCTTTCACTGAAGAAAGTGTGTGTGTGTGTGTGTGTGTGTGTGTGTGTGCACATCTTTCTGACTTATATCTGTATCTCAAAGGCAATTATTTTTAAAAAAAGGATATATCTAAATCTCAAGGGCATTAATAAAAATGACTTAATGAGTCAAATATCTTTTATGTTTACTCCTTTTATTTTAAAACATTTTATATAAGAAATGAAGAAATATAATTATTATAAAATATATAATATAAAATAATATTAAATAGTACTCTTATTTTGTGCCTGGATTTAAAGATACTTTCTTGAGAATTTTGCCTTTGAGAACATTGCTTTTCCATTGTAAAATAGGTACTCTTTATCTTATTTCTTATCTTATTTTCAGTGGTTTTATTAGGAATGATGGTTAAAAGTTATCAAATATCTTTTGGCTCTAATTAATTATATGATGTGTGATTATTGTCTTTATAACAACCATTTTTGCATTCCTACTATTGTATCTTCACATTTCTTCTTCATGCAGAAAGACTATCTATACATTTCTTCATAATGATTTTATTTAAAATAATCCATTGTTGTTTTCTTTCACCCTATCTGGTGGTGTAGAAAATTGATTTTTCTCTGAAATCAAAGAATATTAAGAGAAAGTACTGTGATTGTGGTTTCTTTGTATTAATTTTAACTAAACTTTAAAATATTTTCTTCAATATGTCCTTAGTAAGCAATTCTAATTTATTTTTATGTTGATTCAGAACCCTGATCATTTCCTTTCTATGCCTGTCATCTTCTCTCACATGTCTTTAATTTAATTTTGTATTTGTTCATCCACTTCTTACCATGTGACAAGCCACTAGGCAAGGTGGGTGAAGGAAAGACAATAGGATGAACTGTTCACTTCTGTCTCTCTTAAGTATTTTCAGCCTACGTTATTCCAATCTATGTTATTTTCTATGTCATTTCTACGCTTTAATGCTTGAAGTGCTGACTTAAATATTTAAAACTATAAATCAATCTATTCCTATTATTATAATTTAGCTCCCAAGACATTTTTAACTACCCAAGAATTAATAATGTGATTTTTTTCTGAACTCTGTATTACTTCATATGACCCACATACTGTGTTTGATTTCCATACTTTTCTACTTCCTTCTCTTCCTGTTTTGTAGAAAGGCTCTAACTGGTGCTGATCATACCATCAATAAGCCTGCTCTAGAAGCTTGCTTTTCTGGGCCTTGCGTTTGAGAAGATCCTCACTCTCGGGACGCCTGGGGGGCTCAGTCAGTTAAGCGTCCGGCATCGGCTCAGGTCAGGATCTCCCGGTTCGTGGGTTCAAGCTCTGCATCGGGCTCTGTGCTGACAGCTCAGACCCTGGAGCCTGCTTCAGGTTCTGTATTTTCCTCTCTCTCTGACCCTCCCCTGCTTGCACTGTCTCTCTTTGTCTCTCAAAAATAAATTTAAAAAGAAGAAGAAGAAGAAGAAGAAGAAGATCCCCACTCTGGCCCTTTCCCATCTCTGCCCCTTCTCACCTGCATCCCAGTCTAGGTTGTGTGGAGGGTACCCAGGATGTCAGTATTCTCTGCTCAGATCGCTTTGGCTTGGTTTTAAGGCCTGCATATACCCTGTCCCTGGGTCTCTCATCTCAAAAGGCAAACCTTGCTGGCAGTGTGTAAATTCCTAGTTCTCAGGGGTGGCCAAGTGGTAACTGTTGGTGAGGGTTGTGGACAGACTTCTATAAGTATATGAGGATGGCCACGTGGGTGTCTGCCAGGCTGCTCGTTGCAACTAAAGGATCTGAGGGTGGAAACAGAACCCATCTGCTTCTCTCAGACCTCATGGACCTCAGCACAGAACTCAGAGCACTTAAAGAATGATAATGTAGAATTTAGCTATACAGTAAGTCCCAGGAAGGTATGTTTGTTAAGATTAGAGGATAACAAATATTTTATTTAACAGTTTGTTAGCTTGATTTATAACCTTGAAATATTTAGACATGTGGTATGTGGGCCTCTGTTTGTACTTTTTTTCTGAGTCTTGCAAATGTTAGGGGAAGGTCTGGGTTGAAATATTATTTTCCTTTGTTTTATTGGATTATTTTCCTAATTCATTGAGATCTGTTCTTGAGGCATGCTGCTTTGACATTCTCTTCCTCTTATTTTTATTGTATTATATAGTTTTGTATTTTTTGAGAAAGAGAGGGGGGAAGAAGGGCAGGGAGGGATGAAGGGAGAGTGGGAGAAAGAGAGAGAGAGAGAGAGAGAGAGAGAGAGAGAGGGAGTGAGAATCTTAAGCAAGCTCCATATTCACTGCAGAGCCCAGTGAGGGGCTCTATTCCATAACCTGGGATCTCAACTTGAGCTGAAATCAAGAGTCAAACATTCAACTGACTGAGCCACACAGGTGCCCTTCTTAAATTGAGTGCACACTTTCCAAGTTCGTGTTGGGATGTAAACCTGCTTTTAATATAATTGATGGGTTAACTCAAATCCAGTCTTCGGATTTACCAAATAATGACAGTTGGAGACCAGCTAGAGATCAGGTCTTATCTATGGTGATTTGATTAGAGATTGTATTCAAAACAACTTCGTTATATTTAGAATTGCTTCACAAACCAAGATGAAGCAATGTACTCACCCTTGCTTTCTTATTTTGAAGCCTAACTAACATGGCTTAATAGCCAAAGAGGATTAATGGAAGTATTCCACCCTTTTTTCACATTTGTAAAAAGAGTCAGGATCCTTCATTTCCTAGACCATAAACTAACAGCTAAACCACTTATTTCCCAGAAACTGGAGGTCCATTCACTTATTCAGTAGTCATTTGTTGAGCACCTGCTATGTGCCTGGCCCTGTGCTAGTGCTGAGGACGCAGCAGGAAAACACACACTATTATGATAGTGGGAAGGAGGAATTAGATAAAAATCATAACAGATCAACATATGCCACAGTATTGGGTGAAGATAAAGGCCACAGAGAAGAATGAAGGAGTAAATAAGGGACACAGAATGGAGATAGCAGGCTTCTGGGGGAAGTGACAGTAGAGAGGCGTCCTGGATGAGTTGAGAGCAGGGTGGAAGGAGAAATATCCCATCTGTTGGAACCACAAAGGATCCTAAAGCAGGAGACTGTTGGCAGGTGTCTGAGGAATACCAAATAAACCCGGCTAGCTGGGAAAGAGTGAAAAGGGAGAATGTGTTAGGAAGGATGGGAAGCTAATGTCAGATTGTGCAGATATAGGCATTCTAGGCCATGGCAAAAGCCAACATGGGGTTGTAAATAGTATTGTGACATATCCATTTATAATTTGAAAACATCACGCTGGTGTTGGAGAATGATCGTGTTTAGGAGTTTCAAGTCAAAGTAGGGAGAGCTTTAAGGAGGATATTGTGGTAGGACAAGACAGAAGATAATGGTGACTCGTAGTTCCTTGGTAACAGAGGATGCCACAGGAAATAGTTGAATTGGAGTATATCTGGTTTTGCAGAAATCAGCACTTAGCAACTCTTAGCTGAAAGGAGTGCTGGCAGAATCCTACTACCCTTTTCTCTTTCCCTGCCCTCTCACTTGGTGGTGTAGCTTTCTCAGGACCTAGAGGTGCCATCCCTTCCTCCCAACTGTACAGAAATCTAGATGGTGCTCTTTATTATATTTGTATCCTCTGAGCATAAGAGGATGATTTCTGGATACTTTGCTTAGAAGCCAAGTGAGGAAGTCTCCCTCGTGTTCACAAACCACCAGCCACACATTAGTCCCTGCTTTAAGGGCTGTGTTTTGTATCTATTTTTGCTGTAAGGTGCCTCAGATCTGTTCTTGAAAGTAGCATGAGTCCTTTAAGTAAAAATATAGTAGTACCCAAACAAGGGTGAAGAAATTGAATTGCAGGCTATTCAATCTTGTAAAACATTTTTGACTGTTTCTCAATTTTGTAGACAAAGGGAGAGAAAAGATGAAGAAGTCTCTTTGGAACCAAAGGTACCAGACAGAGCATATCCTTCCTGTTTGAAAAGTGTTTTTGTGTATGTGGTTGCAGAGGGAGGACCAGATTCAATATCTGAAATATCATGGAGACCATTATGTCTGCACTTGTGTCTGTGGGTTCACCTAATTTAGGCCTCAAGTACAGGATGCCAAATGCTTAGAAAGCAGCTGTTCTTCTAAATGTATTAAGCAATTTACTTTAGGTAATGTAGCCTATAAAATTTTAATTTTGGATTAAATAAGCCATATCCTTCAGCATGCCTGTTGCACCTTGATATTCCAGAGATGAAATATGAGGCATATTTAGTGAATTTCTTCTCAAGATGCTCCACCGGAGGAGGGTCAATAGTTTCCTAATGAAAGTAGTCAATAGCAATTTTTCTTAGAAAGCTCAAGGAAATTAGCGTTAAATAACAGACCTGGGTATCTTGGGTTTTACACAATTATGTAATAAGGTTGTTACATGTTTTAGGAAATGGTTTCAGGAGGCATTGCATTGAAGAAGCAATTGATTAAAAACAGTGTGATTGTCCAGGTTCTAGTGCCGGTTGCATTGTAAGCTAGAAACTAGGAAGATGCATCCCTTGAAAACCTTTCCCAAGAAATGCAGAACACCATGTTTGTAACTAAATTACCAAAAGTTAGTAAGGGTTATTGCATTTTAATGTTTTATTTGGAGGAGAACAGATGTTATGCTGGGTGAAAATCTGAATTGAATACCCATTTGATTTATTGCTTCTCAAATGTCTGTATGCTGTATGCCATGAGGTTTTGAGCTTGCTTCCTTCTATGAAGAGCTAGCTATTGTATTTAACAAACACTGTATAGCTCTGTGTCCCCAGTGCTTTAGACGTATTAAATCACTTAACGGACATAACAATGCTTTGAAATTAGCAATAAGATTATCCCTAATTCTCAAATAAAGGAAGAGAGGAACAGAGAAGTTAAGTAACCTGCCCAAATTCACACAGGCATTAAATAGTGAAGTTGGGCAATGGAGATGCTGACACATGGCTCTTAACCTACAGAGTCTGCTCCGGCTTGGTTTTTTAGAGTACTTTGGTTTAGAGTAACCAATGGACTTGATTTTCCCCAACTCTAATACTGTTCCCATTCAATTTCTCTCTCTCTCTCTCTCTCTCTCTCTCTCTCCCTCTCTCTCTCTCTGTCTCTCTCTCTCTCACACACACACACACACACACATGCGAGCGCACACACACAAATCTTAAGTATTTTTCTTTATTTCTTTGAACTATAGGTTCAGCAAATGTTGAAGCACAATAACAAGTCTGTCTTGTGTGAAGTGTTTGCATATTTTTAAGTAGTCTGGATTTTCTCATCTTTTACATTTCTTCGTTACTTTATGACACTATTTCTGTCAAGATATAACCCATGCAGAAAATTTACCAAATGACATTATGGTGAGAGGAACTTATTGTACCCAGGAAAAAGCTGCTTAACCAAAGCATTACTGAAAACAGACAGACTTTCAGTTCACCTTTGAAGATACTCACATTTCCCTGTTAAAACAAGGAAATCGGTTATAAATATCGAGCCAAGAAAGTTTATCTGTTTCCTCTATACCATTTTAATAAATAAAAAGTGAAAAGAAAATCAATGCTTGCCTATTTTCTCATGCCAGCTCTGGTTTATTTCATTGTCTAATTAACATTTGACATACCATGTAGTGTCTTCAAGCATACAGAATTCACTAGTGGCCTGAAGCAAATTCCTCTGCTGTGATTTTGTTAGATCTTTTAAGCTAAGCTGTGATAGACAGAGGGAGATGGAAAAAAACCACTAAGGACTATTTTAATGCTCTAGAAGTCTTGCTTATATAGATGGCATTTATTCTTTTAGGTCTATCCAAAATTAATGTCAGCTGTTCTAACGGTATTAGATTTAAATGAGTCTCTAAAGTTTCTGTTATTGGCTTAATACAGGTCATTCAATCTCTCCTAGTTCTTTCTGCGTAAAGAATTGATACAGGTTTAAGCAATAGCACCTTGTCTCCTCTTGTTTTTGATATTTTCCAACTAAAGCAATAGCCTTGCTATAACTCCAGTTGATAAGCCCATGTTTTATTTACTCAGTTTATGTCTCATCTACAGCTTTGTTTAAACAACCAGTTTACTGAACATGTATTAAGCTTCTACGGTTTGCAAGGCAGGATGGAAAAGAAGATACATTGCTCTCAGTGTGATAACACAGAGATAGCAAACCATAACCCATGTTCGACTGGACTAAGTGCTGTAGAGTCATGAAATGGGCATTGATTAGTGTACCTTAAAGAACCAAAACCATCAAAAATAAGGCAATATTGACCCATGAGTTTATGGATAGTTGAGATTTTTGCCAGCTAAATGAGAAACAATTAGGCGAGGGATGTGGGTACCTTGGAAACAAGATATAAGAAACAATTTCTTTCGGGGAATTTATTCATTCATTCAGCAGATATTTATTGAATACTTGCTAAGTTTAGAAACCATTCTAGTGATTTCAATGGCAAATACATAGATGATCAAAACAGACAAAAATCCTTGTTCTGCTGGGGCCTGAATTCCAGGGAGTTAGAAATTAACAGTAAGTAGAGAAAGGAGTAAATGTTAGAAGGTAGAGATGTTGTAGGGAGGAAATGTGGAGCAGAGTAAGAGGAACTGGAGGTCCTGAATGGGAGAGGAAAAGATGCCCTTATAAATTCAATGTAGATTAAAAATAAGAATGAGAGGTCAAGGATTAAGGATCAAGGCCAAGAATAAGTCCTATAGGAGCAGCGTGAGGGGCTGGCAGGGAGGAGATATCAGTGAGGCTAGAAAAGTGGATCAGAGCTATATGATAAAGGACTTTGAATACAGATAAAAGATAATTGACTCTAATGCCAGAGATACAGGGGAAACATGAAAGGATTTGGAAGAAAGTTGGTAATATGATTAGATTGCATTTTAGAAAAACAAATAAATAAGCAAATACAAGTAATATGGCGTTTAGTTCCAGGAAGAACAGATAGGTGGTTCTGGGTGAGGTTGATGAGGATCCAGCTGAAAGCTGGTGGCAAAGGAAAATGGGATGGGATTCATAAACATGTCAGAGGTACAGTTGAATGACTTGAAAACGAAGTAGTTGTGAGAAGTGAGGCAGAGGGGAGAAATTGGATTCCTAAGTTTCTAACTTTGTTGACTTAAGAAGAAAAGTTACACTTACTTTTCTGTATTTGAGCTAAGAAACACAGGACAGTCAGACTGATGGTCATCAGATAAAACTTGTATGAATATCAATTACCTTGCTCATGTTAAAGGCATACAAATGTCAGCTTTCTTCACACTCTCTTTTTTCTCTACCTTGGACATGTTGATTTTAGAAATGCAACTTGCATATTTACATGAAGATGTCTAGCAAGATGGCAACTTGCACATGAGGTCTAGAGATACAGATTTATGCATCATGAAACTAAAATCAGAGAAGAGAATAAGATTATGTAGGTAAAGAAAAGGAAAAGTCAAATAATCACAAGAATTGAAATGTTAATTCAGAGAAAAAGCATTGCTTTTCCAGCCTTTTCAATAATTCTCCTTAATAACCTATAACATACAATCTATACTATGCTATCAAACATGGAGAAAATCTTAAGTTTTCCACCTAGGAACCCTCTCACAGGTCTGAGCTTTTAACATCCTTTCACTTTGAAACTTTTTTTTTATTACTTCTTCTTTTTGAGCTCATCCATGATGTGTTCAAATCAATAATTGAGATGGAGAGATCAACTAAGAAAATTCACTCTTTTCTTTATCTTAATAATATTTAACAAAACTTACTTTTTTCCTTGTAATGCCCTCTCATTTTACTTGAAGAGTATAATATGTATACATATACATTATAATAGAAGAAATGTATACACATGTATATACACAGAGGCATATGCATACTGAATTATGAATTTAGAGTGCTAGAAACTTGGAGAATTCAACCTTTAGATAGATGGTTATTCACTGAATCGTGTTTCAGTTTGTTATCAGACAGAAGGGATGGCACAATTAATGTCAGCCATATGCTGTTCCTTGCCTGACTGATTTAAAGATTGTTCTGTTGCATAATTAGTATAACCTATTTGCAAATTGCTTAAAATTAGTGTTAACAGTTGGAGGAAGAGTTATGAATAAAAATTTTGTTGCTTTATTAAGTGTTACTAAAATATAGAATGATTGTGTTTTATGTAACTAAAAATGTGTAGTGGTTTCTTCATCGCTTCTTTTCTTACCCACCTATATTTAGAACATTATTTAAGCAAAGGGTAATGTCAAGAACATAGAGATTAAAGACTTGCAGTTGTTTATTGACAAACAGTTACTGTAAACTTATTCAGTCTAAAATTTCAGCTCACTGAGATCAATCCTCAGTTTAATTGATATGCCTTCACAAGCAATTAAAAAAAAAAACAACTTAGTAGCACCATGTTTGAAAATCCAACCTCAGTGATCACTTATGGATAATTGCTACAATATGCTAGTTGGTAACAGTCACCCAACTTTAACTCAGGTGCATCTTTTTCGGCTAAAACAGTCTGTTAGCTCAGTACAAATGAGTGATAGAAATGTGTAATGGTAGGTTTATCAGTAGAAGTTAGGACATTAAAAGACATTAGACCAGTCTTGGAATCATATCTGTGATTCTTCATCTTGTAAATTCTGGAAAGGTGGTCTGAGAATATACTTTAACCGATCACTGGAGAGATTTGACATTATTTTCTATCACCCGGCAACAATTGCCTGAGGGTTTCTACGGGCAGAATTTCTAGATTAATACTCTATCCACTGGTAACGAGTAATAACATGTCTCTAAAATTTCATATTTATCATTGCATAATTCCTTTCATGGTAGTGGGGGTAGCTTAATGGAAAGCCTCAGGCTTTATTGTCAGGCAGAACAGAATTCAGTTTTCTGTACCGCCTCATACAAGTCATGTGACTTTGGGGAACCTGCCTTCACTTACCCTTGGTTTCCTCACTTATACATGAAACTCATACTTGAGCTGATTGCTATTTAAGCATTAAGAAAGCCATGTTGGTTAAGTGCTACGTACTGTACCTAACACAATAGGCTCTCAACAAATGTAATATTAGGTAATTCCAAAGACTTGGAAATTCTTTCTGAGAAAGGAGTGACAGCTAAATGAATGGAAGATAGTAGATATTAGCCATAACAACAAAGAACATCAAATATGTAATAATGTCAGCTTTCTATTATTGAAGCCATGAATTAATTGACACATGGTAGGCATAGTGCCTTGAGTGTATCCCTTCTTTTCCTGTCCAGCTCTACCAACACTTGCTAAATTTTTATTAGAAAAACAAGTCTATTAAGCCCTTTGCCTTTGCTATTCTGTTCCCAAGAATATACCTCTTCTATTTATAATTGTGATTTCAGATAAATAATTCTGAGAGAAAAAGGCAGATACTATGCAACTAATATCCTAACTTAACTCTTCTAGAAATTCACTGGAATTAGGAATTAGAAAGCCAATTATTTTTATACTAGAAAATGTGTTATTATATGCATTTCAAATACACAAAGATACCCACATGGGGTGCTAAAGTCAATGTTTACATAAACTGCTGTTCCACTTCTCAGTCTATCAGCAAGACTAACTTTTTTAAAAAAGCCACATTATATTAGGTATTTTCCTATTTTCGGTCATATGAGCAACCTTATTAACCCTTTAAAAGGAAATGCTGAAGTTGATGGACCTCCAGTAGGCAATCATTCCCTGGAACTCAGTCCTTTCATGTTTCCTGTTGAATGTCTGCGCTTGTAAATGGTATTATTAAATGGTGTGTTTTAATGAGGTTTGACTTTCATATTCGAAGGGCCCTCTTTGTGGGATCTTTAGAGGCACATTACATTACTATAGTGTTACAAGGCAGGACAAAAGTCTGTTCCTCCTTCTATGAGCCACACAGGAGCCTGTTGCATTGGAGCCCTAGATCTACCAGCAGAATGGTCTTCAGGGACCAAAACAGAGCATTGGTTGTACGGAAGCAGACTTTCTGTATCCATGAGCGTGTCAGGAAAATCACAAAGGACAGTGGGCATCAGATGTGGTGTCGCCTCCTCAGGAAACTGAACAAGCACCCTGTGTCACTTTGCATTGGGGAATTAGGGACAATGCCAAGCGCTAAGACAAAGTGCTGAGGCCAGACACTGTTGAGTTTCCCAAGAAACCTAGGTTTTCCAAAAGGAAGTTTCCAGGTGCCACTGCAGTGTTATGTACAAGCAACCTAAGCAATGGGTTCTCACAATCACATAGCATCTCTTGGTGTAACGCTATGGAGGCTATTTTCCTGTCCTTCTCACCATTGAGAGTCTAGCATGGCTGGCGTTTGCAGAAGTCCAGCATCCTTTCTTCTTCCCCGGAAGACTCAGGCCATGCCACGTATATGATGACCTGATTAACCATGTAAAGACTAAAACAAGTAAAACTACAGTTTTCCTTCCACATGCTGCCTACCTATTAATAAAATAAATGCCCACTTTGAACTTTATGTCTTTTGAATTACATACTCTTTTGAACAACGTGGTGATTATTTTATTCATGTAATTATTCACGTAGTGCTTTTCTTACAGTGCCTTTGCCCTACTGTGATAAAAAGTAGAACTGCGTGCAGTAATTGCATGCAGTCAGCCACAATGGGTGGTGTAGTTTGCTACTTTTGCAACTCCTGAGGAATGAAAAGCACAAATCAAGCTGCCAAACATAAGTGAGCAAAAGAAGGTTAACAGAACATAACAGCAATTAGCTGAATATGAGAACAGATAAACACTTCTTTTCCTGGAGGCCCTGGAACCCACCCTCACTTTGCTCGCAAAAGCGAACGACAGGAAACCAGGTCACAAGACCTCAGTGTGACCAACAATATGCAACTTTTTCTTGGTAGAATACTGGTAAAGAAGAACTATGAATATCAGAAATCCCATGTTCCAGGTCAACCAAAAACCAAGCAATGCAGCCTCAGGTGTCAACTCTCTGAGCAAGGAAGCACAGACTCTCTTTCTAGAGAGTGCTGTCCAATAAAAAAAATCACATGAACATATATGAAATTTTAAATTTTGAGTAGCTACATTAAAAAATTAAAAGAAAAAAATAAAATTAACTTTAATAATTTTATAATCTAATACATCCAAAGTGGAATCACTGTAACAAGTATTCAATCTTAAAGCATTTTAATAAGATATTTATCTGTATTTGTCCTAAGTCTTTAAAATCCAATATGGGTTTTCGGGGTGCCTGGGTGGCTCAGTTAGTTACGTTGTCTGACTTCGGCTCAGGTCATGATCTCGCACTCAGTGAGCTCAGAGCCCGAAGTCTGCTTCAGATTCTGTCTCTGTCTAGCTCTGTCTCTCCCCATCTCATACTCTGTCTCTCTCTCTCTCAAAAATAAACATTAAAAAAAACTTTAATTACAATATGGATTTTTTACTTATATCACTTCTCAGTTTGCACCAGCCATGTTTTATGTGCCCAGCAGCCATATGTGGCCAGTGGCCAATGCATTGGATAGTTCAACTCTAGACTAAACTTTACTTACTGATAAAAAGCATTTGAAATGGATGCTCATTGGCTCTATTCTAACCTTAACACTGTACCCTGTATCCTCTTTTAGAAAGCAAATAAACAAATGTCATCACTCTTCTGGACACACACACCATTTTTTTTTAAATTAGGCTTACAAAAGGTAACCTTATACATGCTTTCCATTCTACTTCTTTTCTTCCTCTAGAATGCCATCCTCATTTCCTCTTATTATAGCTACTGTTCTAGTTGAACTGTTGTTTTTTTTAAATATGTTTAGATTTGTGCTATTTTTAAAGTTTATTTATCTTGAGAGAGAGAGTGAGAGAGAGAGAGAGAATCCCAAGCGGGTTCCTCCACACTCCCACTGTGGGGCTTGACAAGGGGCTCATGAGGGAGATGGAGCCCCATGGGATCATGGAACTGTAAAATCATGACCAGATCAAAAGTGGGCTGCTCAACCCACTGAGCCACCGAGCTGCCTCTATATTTGTGCTGTTTCATACATAACTCTAGTGGTCATACACTGAATGACCAAAAACTTCCTATCTTACTAGTATGACTGAGGAATTGAATTCTTCATTTTATTTAATTAATTTAAAACTGGTATTGGATACAGTTATTAAGAATGTTTAAGTATGTTTGGAATATTTTGAATGTTTGATCTTACCATAGTTATTGAATTGTATACATTTTATAAAAGCCAAATACAAATCAACTAATTTCAATGAAAATTTAGTCATCAAATTGAGATTGCTAAATTATAAATAAAATACACACTGAATTTCATAGGCTTAGTATAAAAAAAGAATGTGAAGTATTGGTAAGTTTTTATGTTGGTTGTATGTTATGGTGACAATATTTTTGATATATTGGGTTAAATAAAATATGTTATTAAAATTAATCCCATATGTAATATGGCTACTAGAAAATTTTGTAATATGGCTACTAGAAAATTTTAAATTGCCTATGCGGTTTTCATTATATTGTACTGGGTAGTTCTGGCTTAGGTCCTTACACTTATCTGGGCTTTGGGAATGCCTCAAACACCTGGTCTGGAGAATAATGGCTGAGAGTTGAACACATTTCTAAAACCTACAAATCATAGCTTACAGGTGGCCTTTGGAAAAGTTCAAAGGGTTTAATGAAGTACATCATAAATAAACATTAGCAGTCATCAGAGCTGGCCTACTTTTCAACATATTGCTCTATGAAATGTTTTTGCCTGTTTTGTTTCTGTTTTTTTTTAATTTTATGTACTTATTTTTTGAATCAATTCATAACTCTTACCATGCCATAAAGTGACCTGAAATGTAGTAGTAAGTCTATAATTTGTATAGAGTTTTGAAATTGACAGTTAAAAAAAGATACTATAAAAACACAAGTTATTTTACTTAGATTCCATAGGTAGAGGGGGAAAAACATAGACTTATTATCTTATTGAATTTACTTTTCCAAATACCACATATTCAATTGAACTACTCAGTTATGATATATTATAATTTCATACATCACAAGTAACTAGATTTAGTGTTATTTTAGACGTCAAAATGTTTTTCAATCATGAAAGGGGTATTCATATACTATGTTGAACAGGCTGTCAGCACACCAGAGGCTAATTTAGACTGTGTCTGGGTTATTTTCATGGGCCCTAATGCTTCTGTGAAAGCATCTATTCACTGCACCGTATCTGTCTTTCATCAGAATGACTGTCAGCCATTTCTAGAGAAGATAATGTAAAATAATTTTCTGAATATACTATTTGTATTCCATTGCTAACACAACATATAAAGTTCTCCATAGACAGAAACTGGTCAATTTAAAAAAAATGTCTTAAATACCTACTATGGGCTAAGTATGATAGGCCATGTAACCCATTTTCCTGGAACAACTAAAATCTATTTTGAATCATTCGAATTAACCTATGTAAAAAGCTTAAACATCAGAAGAAAGATAAATTACTATAATAAATAATAACATTCAAATGTCTGGATATAATCAGGAGACATAATTAATCTTAATATAATCCATGAGGCACCTGGGTGGCTCAGTCGTTCGAGCAACCCACTTGGGATCAGGTCATGATCTCCTGGTCCATGAGTTCTAGCCCTGCATTGGGCTCTGTGCTGACAGCTCAGAGCCTGGGGTCTGCTTCAAATTTTGTGTCTCCCTCTCTCTCTCTGCCTCCCCACTAATGTTCTGTCTCTCTCTCAAAAATAGATAAAACAAACCAACCAACTATATAAATATATATATACATACACATATACATATATTCCAGGAAGAACCAATAAGGTTTATGAGGAAAGAACATCAAAATTTTAGAGGATTAAGTATAGATATTTAACATGTAGAATGTTTAGAAAATCTGACATCTAAATTCAAATAAAGTGGCACAAGGCAGTGTTAAAAAGGGCAGGAGAAATGAGAAGACCTAGGTTCTAGTTCTTACCTACCATTGGACAGAGGTATAATTTGGGGATACGTTATTCAGCTTTCTGAGCTTCAGTATTATTGTATGTAAAATGGTGATTAATAAACCCTTCATCTGCAAAGTCTTAGTGAACTTAGATGAGAAAGGTTTGTGAAGGGTTTTCTGAACTTTAAATGACTACCGAAACGCAAGACCTTAATAGGCAATTCCAGGTCTGTTTCGTGATAGGACCAGATAGTGGTTTTGTAGCACATTTGCTCCGTGATATTCTATAGAACCAAATTTTATTTCTCTTCAAATGGAAAAAAAAGTTATCACTTGTAGTTTGAATATTTAAAAAAAAAAAAAAACTACTTCCCAGGAGATTCTTTAGAGTGGAGAATTTCCAAAGGGAAAGAACTTGGAGAAAAGTCAAATCCTGGATGAGATGGAAGATACCGCTCTGTAGATGAGTGCCGGAGCTCAGATCTCTAGAAATGACGTTATCAGACTACCCAGTCTCATTACCCCGCTTGCCTTCTATGCTGTTTATTCTCGGTAACTTTTCATATGCATTGACATTTAGGCATGTATCATTTTAATTCTGTGTATGTTAGAAATTGATCTGTTTGGAAAGATCACTGGACATCCCAGCACATATCTGGGTGTTGAGAAGAACACTTTTAAATATGGTACGAGCCATTAGAAGTAGCACTATAGAATGAAACCTTAAAACAGTATTATGAAATAAAATTTTCAGTGAGGATGTGCTTATAAAAGCAAAGTGGGCCACTAGTTCTGCTAGAAGGTTAGAAGAATAAATTATTTATATTCTTTGTTTTGTTTATACTGTGCCAGGCTCGATAAAGAATTTGGCAGTGAATGAATGTAGAAAAATACATAAGCCACAATGGATAAGATAAATCACTGAGGAAGTTGGTAGGGCAGGAAAATCATCAAGGCAATGATGATAATGAATTTATGAGAATGATGGCATGTTTATTTAGTAGGTGCTCAATGCCAGGAACTGTTGTAAATGCTTTCCATTTAGAAGCTCAGTTAATCCTCACAGTAACCTTAGTAGTTGGAACAGCTTCCTGATGAAGAGAAAGCGCTAAGATACACATCCCAAGTCACAGGGCTAAAGAGGCAGAACCCGTGTGCAAAACCTGCCCCTGGGCTCCAGGTCACTGATCTCCATCGTCTTCTCCATAAAACCAGCATTTGGAATAGCATAGTCTTTACAGGGTACTGCAGGTTTGGTTCT
Source organism: Suricata suricatta (assembly GCF_006229205.1). Lineage (NCBI taxonomy): Eukaryota > Metazoa > Chordata > Mammalia > Carnivora > Herpestidae > Suricata > Suricata suricatta. The sequence continues at coordinate 118,768,426 of NC_043700.1, forward strand.
AAGCCTTTCAGCACCTAAACCAAAACTGCAAATACAGTCATAGTGTCTATAGGTTAAATGTATCAGTCATCCTGGGACAGTAAGCAATGGATTACTTGATAGACATACTTGAAACTGCCTCACTGCACCATATACTGAATCATACTGAGACTTAAATTATGCCCCTGTATTAGTAATGCAGTATAACTCTTGAACATACCCACACCTCGGAACATCAGCAAATTAGGAAGAGCCAGGTAAGCACAATGGTACTTCACCAGCTCAACTGAGGACTAAATCGTTCAGCCCCCAGACATTTGGCATTGTGTGACATGCAGGCGAGAAGGTACTTAAGAAAGGTTCACATCGTGGGTTAGGACTGCACAGCAGGTTGAACTGGGAACAATGGAGATGGGTAATTTTGAACATGCAGCCAGGCTAGTGACAGATCTTAATAAGTTGATAAATACAGATGAGGGTGTATATGGATTTGTCACCCTGATGCTTTATTGCAAGAGTTTGGCCAGCATGATTCAAATACCAGGTCTCAGTTGCCTCTTTCAGCAGAGTGGGGTTTTGCATCTAAGTAAAGCAATCAACCAAGCCCAGGAGCTGAAGCTCTCTTGTACTGGGAAGGAGAGGTGGCCTGGTCTGAGCTTGACCCCAGGGGTGACGCATCAGGCGGGCTCACTCTTTGAGTGGCAAAGGGAGCTGTGTCTGCTATTTCACCACAAAAGAAAAACAGCTTCTCCCTGAAGATCTCACATTTGTTGATGGTGGTGTGTGTGGTTGTAACTAAACAATGAACTAAGTACCTTGGCACTGCTTCAGAAAGGGCATTATATCAAAGAACTATTTTTTTTCTCTCTCTCTCTTTTGTAACTGAGAACAAGAGAGAAGCAAACCCTCTTTTGTATGGTGCATATTAATCACCATCAAAACACGCAGCTGTTGGATTAATTTGGATACTAATTTACTTATAGTTTGATTTTGCCACTTAAAATGAAGTATTATCGCTGAGACAACAGTGTGAAAGTACGTTGTTGTAAACGACCTTTGAGTCATAAAAGCTCCACTTGTTTTGCCAAATAATGAATCTGATCTTCAATGAATCTCCCACTGCCCAGAGACCTTTGTAATCCCGAGATGCAACATTTTATGTTTACAGATGCATGATTTAGGGGTGCCTCTGCCAGCTGATCGCTAACAAATGGTAGCACAGCCAAGGAAGCCCGGGGAGATTTGCATCTGGCTTGTGTAATGGTAAACCTGTGGTGCCAGCAGTCTGTCACAGACTCTCCTTAAAAACCCAACTATAGTGGCCAATAACCAGTGCATTGAAAAATGCACCAGCCAAGGACTATTATGACAATTGAAACTACTTGTTGATGCAAATGTTTGGCTGGCCCAGTCAACCAGCTGACAGGGGTGTGTGGTTGAGCTAGGGTTTCTGCATCGTACTCAGGGGGATGACATTTACATAAGCTGTGGTGTGAATGGCGCCCCCTAGAGTTGTGTGACATGGTAGCTCTGCATTTTAAATAGTCCACAGTTTTCACCTTTTTTACAGTTATCTATTCTTTTTTTTAAATGGCCTTTTTAAATTTTTTTAAATTTATTTTTGAGAGAAAAAGAGAGAGAGAGTGCCAGCAAGGGTGGAACAGAATGAGAGGGAGACACAGAATTCAAAAGAGACTCCAGGCTCTGAGCTGTCTGCACAGAGCCCAACACAGGGCTTGAACCCACAAATGATGAGATTATGCCTGAGCCGAAGTCAGAAGCTCAACTGACTGAGCCACCCAGGTGTCCCTACAGTAACCTATTCTTGTTTAACCCTGTTCGTGTCCTCACTTGCCTATGAACTCCTACAGAACTAGTTTATTTTCTTATTTTTCATATTGCCCAAAGGCGGCAGAGTGCCCATGGGCATAGGCCACATATTTTTTAAGCTTATTTATTTAACTGAATGAAAGTGAACATGTATTTTATAAAGCCAATAATTTTTGCTTGTATGTTTAAACAAATAAGAACTTTTTTAAATTTGTTTTTTACATTTATTTATTATTGCGAGACAGAATGAGACAGAGTATGAACGAGGGAGGGGCAGCGAGAGAAAGAGACACACAATCTGAAGCAGGCTCCAGGCTCTGAGCTCGCTGTCAGCACAGAGCTCAACGCGGGGCCTGAACCCGCGAACTGCGAGATCATGACCTGAGCTGAAGTCGGTTGCTCAACCAACTGAGCCACCAAGGCACCCCAACAAATAAGAACTTTTTACAAGTATGATTCATATTGTTATGTCAACTCAGTCTTCACATTATAATGGAGTTAGGACTCATTAGGAGACCAGTGAGAGAAGACCAAATCAAACAGTTTGAGGTTGAAAGAAAAAACTGAATTTAGCGGTTCATGTAACGGAAATCCCAGAATTAGATCCATCAGAGTTCAGCTGCCACCAGATCCACTGACCCTAAAGATGATCTCAAGGTATTCTCGCTGCCTCTCTCAGTTCTGCCTTTCTCCGTGTTGGTTTCATTCAAGCTTGCTTTTTCCATCCCACATCAAGGTTACCACTAACACCGTAGTAGCAAATAGTCCTTTAAGCAATTGTTTTCTTAACAATTGCACAGCAAAACCCAAGATTGCATTTTGATGACACTACCTCAAGTCAGAGGCTTACCTAGGACCAGTGGTTGTGGTCCCAGGATTGGGATCTCAGATGGGGGGGGGGGGGGGAATGAATGGGAAACTGATCATATGGCCTGAGAGTGTAGGAAATGTTTCTGTCACAAAACAAGAAGAAATGGGTGATGAGCAAAGAAAAAAACATGTTTCCACCATGGTATCCTCCATGTAGCAGGTGACGAAACTAAGATTCAGAGCGGATATTGTTATGACAGTGTGAGCCTACTGGTACTGAATCCAGTATGTTTTGCATATTATCTTTCACTTATGCAGTCATTCCTGTAACGTATCAGGTTGGAAAGTAATCATCAGTCATGGGTTTTTTTCAGACCTGTATCATAGGAATCTGAGAATATCAAAGAACTGGAAGCAGTGAATGGGTAAACTGAAAATAAGAGGCATGAGAATATTTTTCTGAGTCTTACGTTCAGTTGGATTCAACATGATTTCCCAATTTATGAAAAAAGGCAGCTTGATTTTCCTGACAGATCATGCAAGTGTAAGTTTTCCCTCAAGTACTGGCAGTGATTTCAACAGAAACAATCAAGTGCAGATAGCTTCCTCATTTCTCTGTTCTCCTGACTATTGAAAGGATTTTATGTGCTCTGATCTGGATGAGGTTCTGGTTTTGTGATAGTGAAGTGGCACTTTGGCCTGAGGGATGGGTATGTGTTCTAAGAGAATCGCAGGCATTGAATTTGACCACAGCCCACACTGCCTTGGAGCCATTTTCATAAATACTGCATGATTCCACATCCACATTTGCACAAAACAGCATATCAATGATGACCACATTTATGTTAGTTTAGTTTTGTTTACTTTTTGATTCACTTTTTATACCAGGCAGCCTGGAAGGTATGAAAAGGATAATGATTTCTCAAGAACTTGAGTTGAACCCATACAGAGGAAGAGGGAGTTAGGGGTCTGCCTTGAAATCAACCTGCTAATTTAAGTAGATTTAAAGAAAAACAGAGCATGAAAATAACAAATCAGCCTACTTATCTAAGAGGAGTGGATAAAGTAGTCCCTGCAGGAGGAAACGTGTAACCCAATCCAGTAGTTTATCACGTCTTCATGAAACCTTGAAATAGCTCTATGAATTTATATTGTTTCCGAAAGCTATGTGAGCCGTGATGTCTTGCCCTGCCCCACTGTGAACCCTGAAATCTATCCATTGCTCTCTCAAACTTTGGGAAAATGATATGCTGCTAATGTCAATGAACTAGCAGCATTCACAGAATGGTTTTCACTCCCCGGGTTTACTGAAGCGGAACACAGAGAGGATATGCCTTCCTGAGAATAACCACATGCGCTCAAAGACCTAGATTTTCCAGGCCTGAGTGCATTGCTGATAAAACACCTCTTCAACATGAGAAACCTTGTTATTCTTCCTTTCCACAAACCATTTGCCTCCTTTATATTTGTAAAGATTGTCAACTCCTATTTCTTTTTCGGAGGTCTGATAGAACAGAGGACTTGAAGAAAGGAAAATGGATACTGTTCAAAGAAATCTACCTCCTGTAACAAAAGAGGTCAGAGCTGTCTCCTCAGAACCCCAATCTTTCTACAAATCATTCTTTGCTTCGGTTTATACTAGTTCGTGATCATTATTTATATGAGAGATATTCTGAAGAAGCACTTTATAGGTAGATGAAATGCAAGCTGAGATATTTCTGGCTCAAGAATAACAGCTAGGAGCTAAATTTTTCAGCTGAGTTGCACTACATATCTTATTTTCTTTACATCTTTTTGCAAATTGCCTTAGCTTGTTATTACTTATTTGACAATAATTTTAACAGTGCTAATACCTCACTCATAGCAGTTAACAATTTTCAGATTGCTCATACATATTCTATGCCTATTGTGTTTTACTATTTCTCTCCATAGAGTGGACAATGATTTGCTAAGTCTGTTTCCTTTAACATAGACAATAGCTTTTACAGGTGATTTAAAGCAGTTACGTAAATATGTTCGTTGAATAAATTAGAAAGTAAACCAAGTAAAAGAGCATTAAGAACATATCACTACAATATCTGAAGAGACTAACAGATTTAATATGTATACAATTATATTGAAAACGTAGCACTTGTATATTTATCATTTTGACCTGTAACTAGTAAATATTTGTTGAGGCCCCCGTGAGAAGCTGCACAAAGCTGATTATTCATCAGATGGTTATCGAAGCGTGTGTTGGATGTTAGGCAAAGGAAATTTCTGCTACTTAAGAGCTTTGTGGACCTGGGACTAGCTAGTTGGCTTCTTTGTGCCTCTGCTTTTTCATCTTTATAATGGGCATAACGATATTACCCATGGTGTTGGGAGACTTACATGAGGGACTAAATCTAACATACTTAGTGGGGTACCTGGCCTTTGTAAGTGCTTTATAAGAATTTGGGGTTTTTTTCCTAGTTGTTTTGATGTCATTACTAACAAGAACACTGTAAGAGAATCATGGACAGTGATTTGATGAATCAAAGTTTTCACACTGTGAGAGGCCACATCACTGAAAAGGTCGTGGGGCTTACAAAACCGGAAGTACCTGAACTCTTCCCAGCTCTCCGATTCAGCAGATGGATGGTCTTGGGAGAAACACACAAACTTTCAAAACCCAAGTTTTCATCTATGAAAAACATAGGGAGCTTAGCATAAAAGTTACATCTGTAGGGTAGCTAAAAAATGAGATGGCAATATGATATCATTAAATAATTTAAAAAACGGTTCCATAAAGAAAACTGCATTCACATTTTCTTAGAAACAGTGTCTGGCTTTAAGCCAAGTGATGGTGGAGCCCATCATTAAATCTCATTCAGTTCTTTGCCCTAGAGCTGAGTACCCTGCATCAACAACAAACGGTATGTGTTTGATCTTTATGTTTTTAAACTAAATAAAAGTAATATTTTCTGTCTATTTGTAAAATGGATAAGTAGGTTTAAAGTAATTCACTACCTGGCAAGTTTTAATTTGATGTTAGCAGAGAAAATACTTTAGAAGTACTGTATTTCCAGTCTTATCTCCTTAATTCCTTTGATCTTCACTTTTGTTTTCTTCATAACAATGTTAACAGTGCTGCTTAATTTTGAGGTCCAATATGATTCCTAAAACAAACTTATTGGGAGTAAGTTCAGCTCTACGGGTGGGTGAATCTTTTTCCTCTTTTGTTGAAGAATTTAGTTATAGACTCCAAATAAAAGAATTTCCAAATAGAGTAGTACATTTTTTCTTTAAGTTTAACTGTCTTTAAATGAGACCAGAGTCTTTGGAACTTTTGTTTACTGGTAAACTTCTAACAATGTTGAAGCATTTGTCATATTTCAAAATCTAGTCTTTATCTGAAACATCAAGGTAGATTTAGGTCTTGAAAGAGGTTTTATTTTATAAAAATAGCTTACCTCTTTCAACTTCATGTAAAGATGGCAGGCTAGGCTAAAGTGACAAAGAATGCCTTCAGGGGAACTTGGAATGAATAACTTTGAAAGAAAACTATTTTCACCAAAGACTTGTCCAGATTTAATTAGTTATGGGGGTTAAAGGCAGAGAGAAAAGGCCAGGAGCCTAAAGGGATTTTAGGAGTAAAGTGTCAAGGAGAAGTGAGGTCTCACATGGAGAAGGAAGTGTTGCTACTTTAAGGTTTAATAATTTTGTGACCCAGTGTCAAGTGTTGTGATTTCCAGTGGCAGCGGAGGTGTAAAAGGGAAACATTAACCAACCTTGCTGGAGGTGATTCATTCCTTTACTATCCTTCTCAGAATACGGGGTATAATACCTTTCAAAACAGTAAATTTTGGAAGAATGTCATTTACTCCATCAAAAGGAATAAAAAGTGGGGATATTGGTTCATAATCAGTACCTTCAAACAAGAAGTGAATTAATTCTTTCCTGGTGATGTGATGAAATGTGAAATGATATCACATGCCACTTGGAAGCCATAATTTTGTAAAAGACACACACACACACACACACACACACACACACACAGATCCAGAATTCAATTATCAGAGCTAAAGATAACAACGCTAGTACTAAAGGCTGTGATGCTGGTTTGTTTCTGTTTTAAAACATATGCAGAAATTTTGGTGTCAGGCAGACATTACCAAAACCATAAATGTGCAGTGGTTTTCAGTTGTTGTTGTTGTTTTTATTTTTAACATTGGATGTTAACTTAGCCTAAACATTATAGGTCAGTAGTTGGAACATAGTAGACATATGATAGCACCAACTTTGGTAAGTGATTTATGAAGTGAGGCAGAGAATTTACTATGCAAAGCAGTAGTCAACACAAAACATACGGAGCATGAGTCCATATATATGTTTAATGTTGTATCTGTATCCACACACATTTGCACATACATCAATAACTGCATGGAGAAAGGTCCAGAACAAAACAAACTAGTGTCAACAGTTGGTAGAACTGGGGAATGGGAAGGAGCTTGAGGAGTGAATTTCCATGTTTGTTATGTTTCTCTATTATAGAATTTTAGTGACTGAAATAAATAAAATTTTAAATATGCAATTTTTAATAAAACAGTAACAACATGAAAAAGGCAATAGTCTATGGGGGAGCTCAAAAATAAGAAGATAAATAGGTTAGAGGAATTAGAAGGAGGTATTGAAATGGTGCTACAGAGCTTGCGTAATCAGAAAATATATACTAGAGCCATAAGATCTTGGCCTGTGATGTCTACTCCTGCCAATTAATAGCCATGCAATCTTAGACAAGTCTTTCAACCTGTCTGGGCCTCAGTTTCCTCTTCTATAAAATGAAACAGTTGAACCAAAACTCTATGTGGATATTTAATTATATGACAAATTACTTCTCTATAGCCCCAAGAAATATTACCCATGGTTTCCCCACCCCACAGTTTTAGTATAGCCACCCAGCCAGCGAGACAGGGCACAAAGAAATGAATTCTCTCAGCAATTTCCCCACCTTTGTACCCCTGGCCTCCCTCCCACAGTCCTGAACACAGACATGATGGAAGTATAGACTTCTCGACTAGAGGATTTCTAGAGTGCTCTCACTCTCTCGAAGCTCTACTGTTTATGTGTATGGTGTGCTCACACCTTGGATTTTTGTTTACACTATAGAGACTTACCTATCAACCTACTTACCTGAACCACATTTATAAAAAACAATAAATCATTGGGAATGTGATGAGGACCAGCACCTGGTTCCCGACTCACAGAGGGTTCCTTTCACCATCTCCTGATGGCTCCTCCAAGGAAAAGCCTGAAAGTAAACATATTTTGAGAAGTGATAAAGTAACTAGTGTTTGACTGTAGGGAGATTATGAATGAAAGAGCAAATTCTTAAATTACATTTATGAATTACGTCCAGTTTTTAAAAAAGAAAACTGCGGTGAGACATAACTATTTTCTCCACTCTTAAGAAAGAATGCATACTCTTAAGAAGACACCGATATAAAATCTAAAGTTTTATTTTTTACAAAGTAGGAAAATGAAAAGTGTTCACTTCTATGTTTGAAAAAATCTAGAAAGTTTTAGGAATTTCTGTACCTTTCTATCAGTTTACTCAACAAATATTATCTTTTGTCCCTGCTATGTACCAAATATGACTGGGGTGCTACAGATTCATTAAAGAATAACACATAATTGTATTTAAATAAGCTCTCTGTGTAGAGGGGCACTGAAAAGGTCGGTGTGATCTATCACTGTGTGTTAAATGCAATGATATAGCAATGTCTATTGTGCAGTATTAACACAGGGAGAAACAACAAGCCCATGCTGAAAGCATCTAGAATGACTTCCTGGAAAGGATAAAGCTTAAGGTGAACTTAGAAAGGATAGTTGTTTACTAGGCACAGAACAGAAAGGACACTTCAGAAAGACAGATCAGAGAGTGACTAGTGCTCAAGGGTGTTTAAGAAAATGAGACAAGCATGGTATCCACAACAACAATACAACAAGAAAAGAATACAAATAGTTATCATACATGAAGATCTTACGTGTGGTCAGCTCTATGCAAAATCATTCCTATTGCCTTATTTTCATGTACCCCGCACATTTTCACCACATTGCTTTGCCAATACCAATTTGATAGACACAGATACTGAGATTAGGTGAAATGCCAAAAGTTATACACAGAGTAAAAAGTGGTGCTGAGATTCAGATACAAGTCTCTGGGATCCCAAAGTCTATTTTCATAGCAATTACCCAGTTCATAGTTAGGAGAACCTGAAGTCTATGTGCTTAACCATGGATACAGAAAGCCCTGCATCCATTCATTCAAAAATTATATATTGAGTTCCAAAGACCATAATAAGCACCAAGTGTACGATGATGAATAAGAGCCAATTAGTAGCTACAAAGCTAATTATAAAACTCAGTGTTAGAAATAAATATTTCTCCCCAGCAAAGTTGATGGTAGGGTTAGGGGAGAGGTAGGTTCTAAGCTGGCAGAAGTAGGAAAGTCAGAGAAAATTTCCTGGAAGAAATGATGGTTGAGTAGAGCTTAGAGGCTGAGGAGGAGCAGGTAAAATAAGAACGGGGACTCCCTGAAGCAGAAGGTGTAGAAACTGCATGTTGTATCCAGAGGACAGCAGATGGCCTGTGTTTTTGGATTTTAGAGGGCAAGGGATGGAGTATTGAGAAAGGAAGGTAGAATGGTAGGTACACATTGGATCATGGAGGAGCTTGTATACCATGTTGTTGAGCTTAGATTTACCTTATGGGATATGAGTTTTAGGAATTTAAACAGAGAAGTGACTTAGATCTTGCCTTTCAATGATAGGCCAAGGATACCAACTATGAGACTTTGAAAATATTCTAGCAAAAAATGGTGATGGTAGTGGAATCCGAAACAGAAGAGATGGATGCAAGAAACATGTAGGCCATAAAATTATTTAGACTTGTTGATTGTTTTTATGTTGGCAGTAAGAAAAAGGAAAGAGTCAAAGATAATTCTTAGTTTTGTAGGTTGGTGGAATTCTAGGAAAGAGAGATTTCCTAACATTTTTAAATATTTATTTTTGAGAGAGAGAGACAGAGTGTGACTGAGGGCATTGGAGGGGTAAAGAGAGAGACACACACACAATCTGAAGAAGGCTCCAGACTCTGAGCTGTCAGCACAGAGCCTGACGTGGGATTCAAACCCACAAATCATTAGATCGTGACCTGAGCCAAAGTTGGATGCTTAACCGAATAAGCCACCTAGGCACCCTGAGATTTCCTAACTTTGAAGTTTCTTATATTCATGAACTTCATTATGGATCTATAGAGGACTGTATATATTCAGTGTATTACTAATTCATTATTTCACTAAATTTAAGGGATAATTTCTTCATTCCAAAGTCACTAGAAAGAATTTCTGATTTGCATGTGAAATCATATAGTTTTTTAATGGTTATGTTTAAAAAATATAAATCATGTGTTCTTATCAGCAATCATTTTTATTTTAGGTCTTAATCTTATGGCTGAACAATGCATGTATATTGCCATAGACTTTATTTTCATAGTTTTCAATATTTTGAATTTAATTCTTATTCTTTTTTTTTCTTAAGGTTATTTATTTTGAGAGAGAGAATGTGTGTGAAAAGGGGAGGGACAGAGAGAAAAGGAGAGAGAATCCTAAGCACATTCCATGCTGTTAGTGCAGAGCCAGATGGGAGACTCCATCTCATTAACCATGAGATCATGACCTGCGCCAAAATAAAGAGTTGGAGGCTTAACCAACTGAGCCACCAAGGAACACCTGCTTAACTCTTATTCTTAATTTGGTGATATTTGTTTTCTTTGTATCTCAGCCTGACACTCTGATATGTTCGGTTTCCCTTACAGGGGAACTGAACACTTACAAAATATTTTTATGTGTATGACCCAAAATGAGTACACTTTTGAAATTCCTGGAAGTTGAGTTATCACTGTTTAGGTTCTTGGCTCTATCATTTTTTATATTCTTGAAAATATCCATCAGAGTTAAAAAAAATGTATACAGATTTTTTGATAAGTATATAAGTATAAACAGATTACATTCAGATAACTTGAATCATAATACTTTGCTATGGAGAAGTAATTAATATTTTTCATAGTTCTTGAAGCAAGGGTCGATTTTAAATTGTTCACTTCAATTGAGTAAAATGTTAGAGTCTGATCTATATCTGGTGGAGCAATACAGAAATGACTGGGACTCTCAAATTGCATTAAAGTTTTACATTAAACAGTAAGGAATGGTTATCTCTGGAAGGACTAAGAATAGACCTTTCACTGGAATCAAGACAGGCATTGAAGGGTCAGTAGGGACTAAGACATCATGTGCACAACAATACGTGCATGTGGTGAAAAAATGTAAAAACCTACCTTAGTGTGGAGTAGGAGCTCAGTGATTTTAGCTGTGGTGAAATGGTGGTAAATAGGCTGAAAACTGAGTAATTCTTGGCCCTTTCCTGTTGGACACAATGTTTCCTACAGAAGCTATTATGATTTCACCTTCTATTTAGATGTGGTATAGCTGGACTTGAGAGAGGAAAGTCAGGAGCAAGTTCAGAGCAAGGCAAGTCAGTAATATTACCCTTGTGATAATTCATATGAAAATAGTAAGGACTTCAATTTTAGCAGTGATTGTGAAAAGGAGAATAAGGATTAATGGTAAGAGAAACAATATAGAGTTGATATTCAGTGTACATGTAGATGAATTGGACCTGGTGGGGAGACAAGACGCCATGCTTCTCACTGAGAATTATGTTATAGTCAGAAATAAGGAATGGAGTAAAAAAGAGAAGCTGATGTTAGAAGGAAGATGTTTATGTGATATTGATGCTGAGGAAAGAGTGTTGAACAAAATAGATAAAGTTCCTAATCCCATAAACCTTTGACTTGTGTGGGAGAGGAAAAGAAAAGAGGCAACTCACTGAGTAAACAAGCTAATTTGAGAGTGGTGGGTGATAAGAAGAAATCAGAGAGAATGATGTGTTCTTGAAGAGACAGACACATCAAGAGGTTGAGATTGGGTGGTCAAGAATCTCTTTGTCCAGGAAACAAATTGAGCTGAAACCTAAATGGCAAGGAGAGAGAGCTTTTCTAGACAGAAATGAAGAGCTTGTGCAAATGCCCTAGAGGAGGACTGGGTTTGGTGTGTTCAGAGATACAAATACCAGAGTGCCTATCTCGAGAATGGTGAGGAAAGGACATGAGGGTAAGAAATGAGACATAGAGGCCACAAGCAATCAGTTCAGGTGGGTCCTCATTGGCCTTGGCAAAGCGTCTGGTTTCATTCTTGGTCAATACAAATGCATCAAAGGATTTTAATAAGCCAGAGGGTGGAATGGAAGATTGTGTGTGTGACATGATCTGATAATTAAAGCCAGAGTTGTGGATGAGCTGCCCAAGGGAGAGACTAAAGGAGAGAAACTTGGTAACTTTCTGACTGCATTCAAATAGCAAAGCAGAAAGAGAAAGGTCAAAGAGGTAGATTAGGAAGCAATCTAGTACTAATGTGCAGTCCCCAAGAGAGGAGAAAGTTTCAAAAAGGAGGGAGTCGTGTAATGAAGTCAAGCACCAAATGAGTCCAGGAAGCTGAAGAGGTACAATAATTAGATACATCATTTTCCACTCCCAAAATATTTTAGATTTAACTTTGATTATTTAGTGACAGAATATATTTAACCCAAGGCTGTTATACCTTATGATTTATGACAAAATACATGCATAGAAGGTAGATACAACTTTTTTTAATGTGGGGACTGGATCTGTACTTATGAATGCAAAGAGACCACCTTTGAAATATGTATATTTCTGTTGTATTTTGTGTAAAGACTTCTTCCCATTATTTCTGTGGATAGAGTAATTCCTATATACTTTTATCTTATCATATAGGAACATCTTTTGGGACAGTTCAAATGAAAAGGAAATAACAACCCCAAACCCCAGTGTTCATGCTCAGCACTGGACTAGGTATCAGTTATGCAGAAATGAATAAAGATAAGCACTGTTCCTAAAGCTCTTGCTTTCTAATGGGAAAGAAATAATAAACAAGAAGAATAGAGAGCAATGGGAGATGATATCAGGGGCTGAGGTCCAGGATTTGGAGGTGAGAGGGCCTTCAGAAGAAGGGATGTCTGATATCTGAAGAATGAACAAGAGTTACGAAACCACGGAAATGTTGTAGGAAGTGTGATGGCCAGTTTAATGTGTCAACTCAGCAAGGCTGAGGTTGTTCAGTCAAACACTCACCTAAGGGATGCATGTCCTTCCTTCCTTCCTTCCTTCCTTCTTTCCTTTTTTCCCCCAAAGTGTCATCATTCTAGGCAGATTGGCCAAAAACTTGCTTTAGTTGCTTAACTGACTAATAGATACCCTAATTTAATAAGACAAATATGCTCCTTTTTTTATTGGAAAAACAGTTTTCTTTTAGAAGGGTTTATTATAAATAATTACCTAACCATTCCTCAGTTGATTGTTAGTTGTTCTCATTCAAGTAGTTCTCATCAAATAGTTATTTCCAGCTGCCTTTTGTTGAAATAGTTTGTGTGTTTTTTAAAATTTTTTAAACATTTATTCATTTTTGAGAGAGTGTGAATGGGGGAGATACAGAGAGAGAGGGAGACACAGATTTTAAAGCAGGTTCCAGGCTCTGAGCTGTCAGCACAGAGCCCAACATGGAGCTCAAATCCACGAACTACAAGATCATGACCTGAGCCACAGTCAAACGCTTAATTGACTGAGCCACCAAGGCACCCTTCATGTATTTTTTAATAAACAGTGCTGCAATGAACATCTTTGTGTATGTGTGTATTATATATACATGTATACACACACATACCTCTGTGTGTGTGTGTGTGTATATACATATATATATACAACTATAAATGCCATTATGTCTGTAAAATGTAAAGTTCCAAGAAGTGGGATAACCTGTTTAGAGGTGTGCAGAGATTAAATCTTTATTTGTATTGTCAATTTTTCTCTATCATATGCAAATTTACACTATAGCAATATATGCACGTGCACATTTCCTCAACTTCTCATTAGTCATTCAATATATTTTAGCTAATCTGATAAACAGATTATCACCTTATCACCTGGTTTTACATTGTGTATATTAAATTATTTGAGGAAGGGAGTAAATTTATTTTGGAAAAAGTTTTCTACAAGCATGTTATAGACTACATGGCAGAAGTAAAGACTGTAGACAGGAATACACAGGCGGATTTTATATTAGTAAAATTCAGAGATTATAAAGGCTTAAACTGGGACAGAAGGAGATGCCTCTGTTTCACAGGTAAGTGTGTCACCAATAGCATGTCGACTTTATGTCACCACTAATCATGTATAAGCATGATTTTGAAAGTATTTCTTTAAAAGAAAAAAAAGTTTTTTTCCTTTTGGAGTTAGAATCATGCAGTACCTCCAGATTTTATAATACATTTAAGGCATTATATATTCAGCTACTTAAATTTAAATGATGAGTCCATTAATATGTTGCTTGAAGTATAGACCATAGTCTTTGTCTTCCAAAGGATATTTTAATCAAAATATTAAAAATAAGCTGGAGTCTCATTCAGATAGTTAATTTCAGCTGCCTTTTGTTGCAATATATCATGAATTATCTCTCTGATGGATGGGCAGCCAAATGCAGATAAAATTAGCTTTGCAGTCATTCATTTTAAATTGCTCTTGAATCATTTGGAAGTAAATTCCATTTCAGAAGAATACGCTTCAGGTCTCAGACAAAGAGATAATAGTCCTATATTTTATGATATAAGCAATAATAGTTTAAGTCTTATGATTCAGAAATATAGAAACTTATGTATTAAGTTGATGAAAATTAAGGCTTGATACATAGCAATAAAACCAGCAACCTAAGCTTCCTAGATTGATGTTCATAGCATAATATTTTCCTGTCAAGATTTAGGTGGAATGAAAGTCTATAAAAATAACACATGGTACAAAGCTTTCTCTTGTTGTGTATAAATGGAAAAAACAACGGCTATATGAGATAGCAGAAAAGGAAATATTGAGATTTACCTGGTATCAGGATAAAAACGGCGATATCATTATTGAGTAATGCTAGAGAATGAAAATTAAGTCAAGTGTTAGAGAAGGGTAAAATGAAAAATAATCTTACATCTAAATTGAAATGGCAATTACAGCTTTAAGCTACTAGTGAGTTCAGTGTACAGAATAAAAACAATTTTGGAAATTTTATTTTGTTAATTTGAATAAACTACATGCAGAAAACTTGGTTAGCAAGTCAATATCAGCAACTGGGATGAACCTGTATACAACATATAATAATTTGGGATAACTGTGGCATGTTGCCAGAAATAAGTTCATTGTCTGAAGTTGCTATTCACAAATTGAGTTCCTATTATCTCCCTGAAGACTTCAGAGCTCTTTGGATATTTATATTAAAAAATAAAATAATAATAGGATGCACTCCCTGATCTCCCTGCTGAAAAAAACAAATTGTTCTTTTATAACTTCCAGTTTTGTAGCATGACCTTAATAGTATCAGAAAGCTGGTTTATTTGTATAGTAAAATGAATTGCATGTCAACAACTGATCTCAGTAAACAGTCTACCAACTCAAGGTAGAATCTCAAACCTTGTTATCCCCGTGTATTAAATTTTAAAATCTCAAACTTTATTATTCCCTTGTATTAAATAGTCTTCTAGTGCCCTGGAAGAGTTAGCTCGGTGTGGCAGGGATTTTACTACTTGTTTTGGGTCAGGCCTATGAATGGGCACTGGAGTACATCCGAAGGGAAAGCCATGAACAAATACAATTGCATGCTTCCCCTTGCACACCATTGCAAACACATTTGCTTGCAGACTTATTTGGAGACTGAGTTTCTCTCTCTGGAAAGCCATGATTCTTCTAGAAAACATCTAATCACCATAAGAAGCTGGAAAATAGCAAATAAGTTCTAAAACAAATATCCACTAATAAGACATAATCTTAATTCTCAGATTTTCCATGAGGTGGAATGCTCACTTAACTGACAGTTGTAGACAAGACCAACTTTATGGGTATGTGATCTGTGCTGTCACACAGGACACTTAGTTGAATACTCATCTGTCACCATTTCACAATTCTTAACGCATTTTTAAGGGAGATCCCCAAATTTCCACTCCGTACTAGGCGGCACAAATTTTGTAGCCAGTCCCATTTGTAGATCTCACTATTGCTACAACCTCTTATATTGTAAATTAACTTGAGGCACTGTAAACTCTAAAATACCTCTGGGGTTCCTGGGTGGCTCAGTTGGTTAAGTGTCTGACTCTGGCCCAGGTTATGATCTTGTGTCTGTGAGTTTGAGCCCCAGGTTAGGCTCTGTGCTGACAGTTCAGAGCCTTGAGCCTCCTTTGGATTCTCTGTTATCTCTGTCTCTGCCCTTATTCCACTTGCTTTCTCTCTCTTTTTTACTCAAAAATAAATAAAACATTAAAAAGATACCTAGTGAATCTTTTCTGAATGATCACAGTTGCCATTTGTATAATCTTTATGCTTTTATAAGATTTTTATTGACCTCCTACAATATGCCTGGCACTATGCAGGGCTTAATGGAAAATAAACATGAAAATGACAATAACCCTTGCCTTCAGAAGAGCTCTCATTCTAGTCTTAAGAATTTGGTATATATTTCTGACTTCTTAAAATTGATAATAATTACATAAAACTGGTAGCCAAAACTGAAAAGTAGGTTTCTCTATATGTATGCGAGGCAAATGCATACATGGTCCAGAGGCACTAAGTGTTCGTGAAGAGGTATTTGTAGATGTTCATTCACCAATGATGATTTTTTTTGGTAAAATACACATGATATTTGGAGATGATCACTTTTCCCTTGTAAAATACACATGGTATGTGGAGATGGTAATTTTTTCCTTATTAAATACACATGATGTTTGGAAATGATTACTTTTTTCTTGTAAAATACACATGGTATTTGAAGATGGTCATTGTTTCCTTGTTAAATACTTATAGATGTAACCATGCTGTATATCTAAATACTCAGAAGTTTTTCTTTATTATTTTGGCTGAAGAAAATTGGCTCTCTTGTTTGGTTTTCAAAAGTTTTCCAGAAGAAAAAATTACCAAGAGATTTCATGAAAAGACAATTTCTGAAATTAATCCTCATACTTACTATTTTTGCCTGGACCAAAGAAAGTATTGTCTTAGCATTCTTAACCCAGCAGTAGAGAAGTTGTTATCTGGGCCAGTTTCCATGGTTGGGCATGGTGTCCAGGCCATGCGCTGCAAATTCAGAAGAGAATTTCCCAGCAGCTTGTGAGCCCACAGATAATCAAGACACTTCCATTTTGTCAAATCTACCCCATTATATATGTCTTACTGACTCAGAGTTTTGAAAATTATCTTTAGAAATGCCATTCCCATCCCCAGAACTGAGCGCTAGGAGTAATGTGCCGTATTGCCTGATGTGAATTTATCGAGGCTTAGGCTTAAACACTGTACGTGTATTATAAAAAATAGTAACAACCTCCTATGATACCACTGGTTAAGGTATCTCCCTAGGTCAAATTTAAGGGTTAGGGTATATGTGGAAAGTAGAATGATATGTAAAAGAAACACTGGACTTAGACATAATGAAAATGTTTCAAATGATGGAAATCTTTACTATTGTTATAAAATACAGGAAGTGTTATTTTTTAAACACCTTGAAAAATCAACACTTTATGAAACTTCAAACCACATCTTAGAAGTATCTCTCTTTATTAGTAGTGATGCTCTTGTCTTAAAACTCAAAATTAGGGAAATACAAAATTAGTTTGTCCATACATTTTTTAAATACATCATTACTATTTTTTTCCAGCACTTCACAGAGCCCCTTTTGAGTTGAAGATATATGTATGACTTTCTCAACTTCTATTAGTTTTCCCAGTAGTTTACATTAAAATAATCAGAAGGAAGAAATACACGTTTTGGCAAGGAAGGGCAATCAATGTTTAGTGCCTCTCTTTCTGTAGGATGGGAGTACATAAATACTTTGCTACAGGATTGAACAAGTGGTAAACAGACATCTGATACTTTGCAGCCATCATTCCTTTCAAAGAAACAAATCTCACTTTCTAAAACAATGACTGAATGAAAAGCTTCTTGTATTTTGCAAACCTAAATGAAAATATTGCCATCAAATACATACACATTTTTGTATGTGTACACAGTTTTTTACTGTGTTTGTATGTATATACGGGTTTTTTTTTTTACTATTGGTGTATACATCTTTTGTATTAGTATAGTAAAAAAAATGGAATTGATCCTCTGCCCTCATGACTAACAATTAAAAACAACAGCTAATATTTTACAGAATTAAAGTTTGATAGTTTGTGGCACTGTATTGATTATCAGAACTGTCCGTCATCACATATAATAATAAGAGTATTGGGAAAAAAATCAAAATAAGGGAATAAGGCCTTCAAGACATCAGCGTTATGTTGAGGAATCTGTCAATACCTCAGTTCCCTAGTCCTTTGCCTGTCTGAACTGTGTTTATTTAAGCAGTCTTGAGTGTCCTTATTGACTAAAGAAGCTGAAATGCATGGAAACAAGGTTATTCTTTAGTTAACTGACAGTTTGGATCCTTGATGTTCAACAGTGGAAAATCCAGAGAGGATGCCCTGCCAAAAGAAAGCACATGAAGGCAGTAAAGTAAGAAAGAAAGCTAGCCATAGAGGGCATCATTTACATCCCCGTGTGAGAAATTTAAAATTGGGAAGAGCTTTGAAAGCTAGTTGTGTGCAAGCAAAGCCAGTTTTTACTGAAGAACATGTTGGCGGAGATCAAGCACGGTTACTGTCTGAGGGCTCCCCATGACTTAGATGAGAAAAGGGTGAGGCCAGGCTTCTTAGCAGATGAATGACCATTTTACGAATGGCCTTCGCCAAAATGGGGCCACACACCACTGAATGGGGTGTTATCACTCAAGAATGAGTGACAAAATGAGTTTCAAGGTGACATATGAGCAACCGTTGAATATATGTACTTTCAAAAACTTTTAATTTTGAGCGGCACCTGGGTGGCTCAGTCAATTGAACATCTGACTTCAGCTCAGATCATGATCCCACAGTTGTGGGTTTGAGCCCCATGTTAGGCTCTCTGCTGATGGCTCAAAGCCTGGAGCCTACTTTGGATTCTGTGTTTCCTTCTTTCTCTTACCCTGCCTCCCGTCTCTCCTCCCCAGTGGGGAAAAAAAAAAAGTAAATAAACATAAAAGAAAATTTTTTTTAAAAACTTTTAATTTTGACCTCACAGTTTTAACCTTACATATTATCTTGGGGTGCTTAATCAACTTAGGGAATTAATAATAGTTTTGCTCTACACTCTTTGTTACAGGAAGAAAAACATCAGGTCTGACTTATTTTCAATGTATTGAAAAGACTCTTTTTACCTTGACTTTTGTGAAATATGATAATAGGGTTTTTAAGGGCACTTTTGCTATTTTCTATTTTTATTTGGAATCATACAGAACCCAAGTTATGAAAAATGTAACTTAAAGTGGACAAATATCTTAGGTGGTTTTGGGGTTTTGTTTCTTCAGTGGTGTTGAAACAGCAGCATGGGAGCAATATATTTGACTCTTGTTCTTCGCGGTAATACTCAGTAATATTCTAATGAGGTCAGATTTGACTAGTCATATAATACATCTGATATTAGAGGTATAGTGTATATAGATAGGTATGTTGGTATATAAGACCAAATAGAATTGTTAGACTCCAGGCTTTACTATCAGTCTACTATTGGCTGATTTCTGGAGCTGAGAATAATCCTGAGTTCAATAAATATTTTTGTTTGAATGAATGAATTCATTTGAATGAATATGTCATGCAGTGGTATCTTTGAATCTGAACTTAAAGATCATTAATTAAGGTTCCTAGTATTCCTTCTCAGTTCCTTGCAAAGAATTTAAGGTTTACTTATGAGCTTTATATTTTTCAATGTTTCAAAAGAAACAAATGTTATTTTTTAAATTTTTTAATGTTTATTTATATTTAACAGAAAGAGAGATAGAGACAGAGACAGAGTGCATGCGGGGGAGACACAGAGGGAGAATCTGAACCAGGCTCCAGGCTCCGACCTGTCAGCAAAGAGTCCGACGCTCGAGTTGGTTGATGAGCCATAAGATCATGACCTGAGCCTGTCAGATGCCTAACCAAATGAGCCACCTAGGGGCCCCTAAACAAATTTTTCTAATGAAATTGCTTCTGCTTTTGTCAACTCTCAAAGGGAATGCTGTGAAATGGGAGGTGTAGTACTACATTGGGAAGATCACAGGGTTTGAGTGAGACAAACCTGGGCTCTGATCCTGTTCTGCTATTTACTACCTACCTGCATGCTCAGGGCATGATATTTACCTTTCCTGATGTTGAGTTTTTCCATGCGTAAAAATTAGAATGATCTAAATCATTAATTGAAGAATCAGTCAATAGACCCAACATACTGCCTGATGCATAGCAGGCACTCATGTACTTAATTAAGTCATTTATGAGTCATTATTTTTAAATGAAAAGCAAGTAAATGGCAAGTGGCTACAATAATTTGAATGTTTTGTACTTTCTTCTTGTTTTACCAGATGATGACTTTTTTCATGAGCTCCCAGAAACCTTTCCATCCGATCCACCTGAACCTCTACCACATTTTCTTATTGAGCCTGAAGAAGCTTATATTGTGAAGAATAAGCCCGTGAACCTGTACTGTAAAGCCAGCCCTGCCACTCAGATCTACTTCAAATGCAATAGTGAATGGGTTCATCAGAAGGACCACATAGTAGATGAGAGAGTAGATGAAACCTCTGGTGAGTTTTCCACTGCATCTGGACCACTGTTCGGGATGCACTCACTGACTACTTGGGCAGGCTGTCCCACCGTTCTTTCAATTGTGAGACTGAAAATGGAGTTATGATCCTTTGGCAAAAGTTTTGAATCAGCTTGGGTGGGATTTGGTGGTCTTGTTCCATGCACTGCAAACCAAAAGGGGATGAATACATCTTGACTTGATGCCTGATGGAACATAGTTCAGGCTTAAAAACATAAATGAAGAAAATAAATAGACTGGATGAATGCAAATGCCCTAGTAAAAGATGAGTTTCACTTGTGTATCAATTTTGGTGTCATATCTAAATATCCCGAGACTGGGGAACATGTGCAACTAAGGATAAGTTTGTAATTTTTGTTTACGTGACTATCAAATCTTAATTCACATGCATGATTTCCCTTCATATTTTTAAACAATTTGCAAACGTTGCAGCTTTAAAGTATCCTGCATCCTTAACTTACATCTAAAAATAAATCCTCAGTCAGTTAAGCATTTGGTTCTTGATTTTAGCTCATGATTTAGCTCATGATTTAGGTCATGGTTCCAGGGTCTTGGGATCGAGTCCTGCACTGGGCTCAGTGTTGAGTGTGGAGCCTGCTTAAGATTCTCCTATGCCTCTCTCCCTTGCTTATGCTTGTGCTATGTCTCTCTCTAAAATACATACGTACATACATAGAAATAAATCCTAATTATCTAACTTTTAGCTAAAGTTAAATTGAAAGTGATTGAGAATAGTGTGAGTGTGGGATCCAGGAAGAAGCAAAGTGATGAGGATAGTGGTATCTGGGTGTCTTGAAACCTTTTTCTTGGTATGGTGAAAACACCTGACTTTATTGCTGTGTAAGTGTTATCCCTAACAGTAAAATACTAAAGGCATAGAGATGATAAAGGAGATTTTAATAACCTGTGGGATATAGATTGGCTAAAAAGGAAACTTTCTTGATAGCAATTTTTTACTGCACCATGGGTGACTTATGATAGTTGTAGAATTTCCTAGAGTTATTTTAAATTGGAAAGATGTATATCTTTGTAGAGTGGTTTAAGTAATTTTGTTCTCTAGCAGTGAGAATAACAATTTGAACTTTCAGGTCTATTCTAGATCTATGATTTTATAATATTAAGACATGCATTTTAAATATTAAAAATTCACCAATCAGCATTTCCAAGCTAAATAGTGACATTTATTACAAAAGCAAAAGCATTTAGGTATCTTTATTTTCTGTCATAAATATCTCTACATACCAAAATAGATACATGTTTTTAAAATCCAAAGTGTAATGGATTTGTATTTGTATCCAAATGTCAGATTAGCCAAGGGCGAGCAGAGACCAGCCCTTGAGGGAGATCTCTGTTCCCTGTCTCTAACAACATGAAGGGTAAGGGCATATTGAGGTGATGGGACATAAACGGAGCAGACTGAGAGGACAGAGAAAAGGCATCTTTTAGAAAAGCAGGTTGTGCATATACTGATACAACACAAATGGTCTTAGAAAATCAGGTGGCGGTTCCACATTACTGTTTGTCAATTTGTGAATCAATATGCTCGCTGCATGCCATCTGATGGCTGTAGAAATAACTGGGTATCCAACTGTATGGTAGCTTACTTCAGGGAATTGTCCCACCTCTCGTTCTAATTACTCAGAAAATAACTCCACCAGATGTCTACAAAATCTCAAGTGAATTAGTTTTATTTGTTGCAGCTCATTTACTTGTAAAGATTTCAAGCACACAAGTTTGAATGGTAAGAGGAAAAAGAAAGACATCACAAAAGCTGAGATGAAAGTCACAAACCTGTTCAGGCTTGTCTTTACTAAATTAATGAAAATGCCTCTATAGGAAGAGTAGGAATAAAACCAAAACTGCTCTGATATTGAGCTTCTGTGCCAGTTTCATGCTGTGATGGTGAGGTATATGTGGGCGTGAATAGATATATATATATAGATAGATATAGATATAGATATAGATATATATACGTATATATATACATATACATATATATACATATATATATATTTTAGTAAGATATTTCCCTTCTTAAAACATTATATTTGTTATTATTTCCACATAAAATTAACTAATATTGCATATGCCAATTATTAAAATATTTTCTAAAGCAGTTTATAAATGGAAATATGTGGCATGTTTTCATTCAAATTAAGGACAGGGCAGATGAGAGCTAAAGGCAGAAGTGGCAGCTGTGAAGGGCACCTGGGTGGCTCAGTCAGCTAAGCGACTGACTTTAGCTCAGGTCATGATCTCGTGGTTTGTGGGTTTGAGCCCTGCATTGGGCTCTGTGCTGACAGCTCATAGCCTGGAATCTGTTTCAGATTCTGAGTCTCTCTATCTCTGCCCCTACCCTGCAGATGCTCGGTCTCTCTCATGCATTCAAAAATAAACATTAAAAATAATTTTAAAAAATAAGAAGAAGAAGAAGGACTGGCAGCTGTGAGACTTCACAGCTCTCAGATTGACAGTCTAGTGAAATGCCATAGATAGACCTGTTGTCTTTCATGTTCATCCAGACTTTACAAGGAATCCAGCATCCAGACAGTGTATTACCTTTAAAGTTAGGAAAAAGACAAAGTTGCCCTCAGACAGCAGTATTATTTGGCATGCTCTCAACATACAAACCTGTGCAATTAGACAAGACAAATAATTGAAAAATACAAAAATTGTAGAGAAATTGGGAATATAATCATTTTTTGACAAATCATCTGATTTTGCATATCTGGAAAACATGCATTTTTAAATTAAAAAATTTAAAAAAGTCAAGAGAATACAGAAAAGTAGCAGATAAAAGATTCATATAACCCTTCAACTTTTCTTAGTATGGATAGCAGTTTAAATTATAATGGAATAAAAGATAACATTTATAAAAACAACATAAAAGAAGATATGTGTGTATAAAGCTAACAAAAATTTGAAGATTTTTAGAAAGAAAGACTAAATTCTACTCAGAGTAAGAAAAATACAGTGATTAAATAAATGGAAAGACTTATCTTGTTCTTTGATAGAAAGGCAATATTTTTAAAATGTTTGCTATTTATAAATGAATCATAAGATCACCGGCGTTGTATGAAAAGTAATTTGTAAAAATAGCTGGAAGAGTTCTGAAATAGTAGTATAATGAGGGAACCCTAAATCTTTGTAAATATATTATAAAACTAACGAAATTAAGAGTTTGATCTCAACAGAGAATGAGACATACGGATTAATAGATTAAAATAGAGACCAGGAAATCCCCTAACTTAAGGCATTTTACAATGTATTAAGATGTACCACACTGTATGCAGTTGATGAATGAATGAATGAGTGAATTTTGGATTTTATCTCATTAGTTAGAATAAAATAAGTTTTTGATGTTAGCACTTAATGTCATCATCATTATCACCACCACCACCATCATCACTAACATCACTAGGAGAAAAATTTGGCAACTGGTTGGATGGTTGGTTCATTGGTTGGTTAGTTTCAGTGGGGGGCAAAAGTCCTTTTAGTAAAGAACAAAATTAAGAAGTCTTATAAGAAAGCATTCTTATTTTGAATATCCAAAGCAAGAAAATCACAAAGCTAAGGAACACACACACACACACACACACACACACACACACACACACCATTGTATTCTGTGAACATATATTAATCAAAGAGGTAATTTAATTAACACATTACTAGTTCTTAAAGTATACTTAAGAAGAAGATCAGCAACCCAATGGAAAATTGGGGAAAAGTTGAACATGAGGATTATAGGAAAGGAAATGCAAATTGGTAAATAAGCATCTAAGATGTTGTCAAGATCAAAACAGTATACTGGGTTGGTGAAGGAATGGGTTTGGGAATATCTCATCCTTTATTAATGAGGTTGCGAATTGGTACAGTCTTTTGGATGGTACCAGGCCAATATGAAAATATCTACCAATATCTAAATGTATATACCCTTTCATTCAGTAATTACAAATTTAGGATCTAAAATTAAAATTCCAAATGAGCACAAAAACTGAAATGCAGGGTCATTCATTGCACCCCATTTGCAGAGGCATACTGATAACTGTTCATCCCTACATGGACTATTGTGATGTTTTTTAAAATAATGAGCTTTCCCCATTCGTGAAGCTGTAGAAAAATCTCTCACATAAAATTCGAAGTGAAAACCAGAGTACAGAACACTGCATGTAATATGTCCTCATTATGTAAAGGATGCACATATATTTGTCTATGCATTGGCATGTTTTGGAGAAATATATAATAAGCAGTTGACAGCTCAAAATCTGGGGTGATAGGAGCTTTCTTTTATAGTTTGTTTTGTTTTCAATCTTGTGAATGTGTTATTTTCATAATAAATAATGAAACCTGAAAAAAATGTCCAAACCATTTTACTGCATCTCTTTGCCTGTTATCATAAATTTCCAACCTGTACAAGTATTGTGGGAAAATTTGTAGGCTTCTTATATTAGAGCTCTTTGCTTTCCTGTGAGGTCAGAAGCATTATAAATGGAATTGAAACCAAAATGCTTGTCTTGGGGGACTTTTTCCCCTGAAGTTGGATTTACCTGCAACTTTGGTTCTCAAGTCTTCGCTTAATGTAGTCTGACTATAGTCTTATTGGGGGTTTAGTGGTTCTTAATAGCAAGAAATGTTAGAATACATCAAGGTTTTTTTTATGTTTTTTATTTCTTTTTGAGAGACAGAGAGAAATAGTTTGAGCAGGGGGGCGATCAGAGAGAGGGGGAGACACAGAATCTGAAGTAGGCTCCAGGCTCTGAACTAGCTGTCAGCACAGAGCCTGACACAGGGCTCGAACCCATGAACCGCGAGATCATGACCCGAGACGAAGTCGGCCACCAAACCAACTGAGCCACCAGGTGCCCCTCAAGTCTTGAAATATATTACAAAATGGAGAAATGTCTTGGCATTTAAAAGATTGAATTGGTTCTAAGATGACGTAAGAGAAAGAAGTTAGTGCAAATGAGTTTGTTTTTATAGATAACTCTGCCTTAGAATAAGGATATTTGGAAGCATGTTTAGTGCAATCAGATGCATTGCCTTCCAACTAAGAAAAATCAACCACATTCAATGAAATCCCCATCAAAGGTAACTTCACATTGAGAAACTAAAAAACGATAACACTCAAAAAAAGGAAAAAATTAATATTCTCCCTTTTAAATTATGAAGGTGTTAAATAGACTCTCCAGTTCTGAAACATGAAGCAAACAATTATTTGAACTCGCTGAGCAGGGCTACCCCACTGATGATAAAATGTACTGATTAAAGATTATTTATTATGGTTAATCTTTCCCTTCCTTCATTTAAACCACATTTGCATTTCTTGCAAATATGTGATATAGGAAACAGAAACGTGGAAAGCAGTATATTAGGTGGTTTAGAAACTTTCAACAGTCAGAAGCTCTTGATTAGTAATAAGGATCTGTTCTATTAGAATTCCATAGAAATTTTAATCTGCTCAAGATTGTAAGGTTACTTTTTTAAGAAAAATCCAGGCTTGCCTGCTTTCTATTTACTTGAAGTCTTTTCCACCCTTGTTTCCATGGTACCTAAGATTTACCCTCGAAAAGCAAATATTTTTCTCTTCTACAAAAAAGCAGAGGAGTTTAGAAAACCTTGGTTGGTTTAAAATTTTAATAATGTCCAAGATTTTCCCATTTCCTCTTTAATTATTCTCACATCAGTACAATATTATCAGCAGGGCTAATACAGCAATGATAAAAATTTCCAAGTTTTATATTGAACACCTTACATGTATTATGTCATTCAGGAATCACGGCAATCTTACGAGATAATTTGTAGGCTTCTTCTGCAAATGGGAATAGGAGGTTCACCAGGATAAAGAAACTAATGAGCCCCAAATCACGTAGCTAGGAGACGGCAGAGCGAGAATTTAAGCCCAGGGCTGATTCCACAACCTTTGCTCTTGTCCCTGTGCTCAGTAGCATGTCTCTAATTTCTGTCATAACTACTGAACACAGAGCAGTTTGTAAAAAAAAAAAAAAAAAAAAAAAAAAAGATCTATGGATACATTGTTTCATTTTCTTGAGAAAAGAAAATCCGGTTCAGAATGTCAGCTAAACATTTCTCTTCCATGCTTTCTCTTGCCTTCCTTGCCTGTGTCAGATTTTCTGTATCTGAGCCCTTTCTCGTTCTTTAATGGAATAACTTGAACCAGTGCTTAGGATTTGATTCTTTTTATTCTTGAAGGTCTTCAGTATTTTGCCAATTAGCAAAAGGGAGAGCCTTTAACGGACAAAAACTGATGAAGAGAAGCCATGATGGGGCACTAATTTAAGTGAATTTGCTTTTACTCCAAAAGAAACTTTTACAAATCTGCTCTGCTCACTCAGGTCCCCATCTGTTGCAAAAGTGACACAACTGAATTTTTTTCTCCTCTTGTCTTCTTATTTCAGATACCTCTTCTCTCCATCCTGTCACCAAAAATAGAAATGACCGTTTCATCCCTTATGCCAGCAGCCAAAGTGATCATTAACTACAGCCAGTTCCTTCTTTGTCATATACCTTTTTGATTATTTAGGTAACCTCCAACACCTTCTTGGTTTCAGCCTTTTTCCTCAGCAGACCATTCTCCAGGTAGTCACAGGCTGAAAGCACAGGTCCAAGTGATTATACGATCCCATTTCTTCGAATATATAATGGTTTTCCTATGTCCAGGAATGAAGCTTATCTTCTTTGGTCATACATTCAAGAAGTTCAGTATAATCAGTTCCCAATCATACTTTCTAGCCTTCTTTTAATAGTTTCTCTTCTACTGCATGTCCTAGGCACTAGGCAAATTTTTTTTTTTTCTCTTAAACTGTGTTCAGTGAACCACCAGTGTCTTATAAGTCCTATTTGGGAAAACAAAAACAAACAACAACCCACAACAAAAACCAACAAAAACTATGTGGTCAAATACTTTATGAAACATTACAATAATTATACTCCCTTTTTGGAGAAAAGAATAAAGTATATTTTCTTATAAAAGTCCTGGGAAAGCTCTACAGTGGAAAACTTTTTTTAACCTCATCATATTTGGCATCTGAACCCCTTTTTCACAGAACCTCTGTTAAAATAGCATGAGACCTTAGTGTCATACCAGGACATGGTTTAGGACATGCTGCTCTTAGATTTTTCAGAGGGAAACTGGATGGGATTTAAGTTGTGTTAAATGAATGCAAACACTTTTTTCTTTACATTTTGATGTCTTGGAATCATAGAAACTTTAAGTTGTGAGACTACAGCAGCCATTTAAACCCAATGCATTATTGGCGTGCACTTCATTAAATTGAGTATGATCAATTTTCTGTTATCTTGACTCAGGGGTACTGCTTAAGACACATGGAACTTTAGCAACTCTGGTCACTTCCTGGAGTCTCAGTAATAATTTTAGATACTTGAAAGGGACAGTTATGTTTCCCTTTCTCAAGTTACCTCTCCTCTTCCATCTAAATATTATGAGCTCTGGGATGCCTGGGTGGTTCAGTTGTTTGAGCATCCAACTTCAGCTCAGGTCATGATCTCATGGTTCTTGGGTTCAAGTCCTGCATCAGGCTCTGTGCTGACCACTAACTCAGAGCCTAGAGGCTGCTTCAGATTCTCTGTCTCTTTCTCTCTCTGCCCCTCCCCTATTCACTCTCTGTCTCTCTCTGTGTCTCAAAAATAAATAAATCTAAAAAATTTTTTAAAATATTATGAGCTCAAGGGTAGGCTCCATGAAATCAAGTATTACGTCCATTATTTCCATTATTCCAGCTCCATCCTTAACTTGGCATTGGTACTTAGTAGGTTGGACCAGTAAACATGTATGTATGATTTAATGACCTTTACCCCATACTCTCTCCTATCCTACTTCTGTCAAAATCCTACTCATGTTTAAAGAAGTATCCCAAATGCAATATTGTGATGAATCCTTCTATAAAACCCACATCATATGTAACATGTCTATGTTTCTCTTATTTTACTTCCTCAGTTATTATACTCATTAAGTATGAGTTGCATACGTGTAGTAGATCAAACCCTTAGAGATTATCAATATTCAATCATTTTCAAGAAATAAATGACAATTTCTTGTAATACAACATCATGTTACTTATGAAAGAGATATTCATGTCCATAAGATAAAAATATATTTCATATACACATATAGTGATATATGTACAATATACATATAGACATATGTACATAATTACATATGTAAGTATGTAGTTGTTTGTATATATTTATATCTGTCTCTTCAACTAGATTGGAATGGTATGGTATGGCCTCTGTTTTGTAGAGTCCTGTCTCTTCTGAATTTTACAACACAAGACACTGAGCACACGAGATAATGAAAGTTTGTTTTGTGGAATTATAGCTACTCATCCTACTAAATTTGAATAACTGAAATTTAGTGAGACATATTGATGATGCTTTTATTTGAGAAATTTCTTAAATAGGTGATTTGAGGAATAGGTAAGATAGCATAATCTCCTATTAAAAGAATTATTTTACATATGTATTAAGTATACGCATCATACTGATCATTTTTCTTTATGTAAAATAACTAATTAACAGAGTGAACATTTTCAAAAGGAAGTTATATGACCTCTGTTTAAATTTTAGTAAATAATGCATAAAATTTGGAAACTCTACTTGAACTTAGTTCCTCAATTTTTTATTAAGTCAGTGAGTACTGCCTTAGCAAGAAGAGAGTCACCTTATATCTGTAGTATATTTGTCTGCCAATGAAGATAAATGATTCTAGAATATAAACCAATTATTTATTTGATTTCCTTCCCAGAGGTACTTGTTTTAATACCAGAAACTAACAACTTTCTCTTTTTTTCGTGTAAGGCTGGCCTCAAAATAAAAATAGAAAATTGGTAAGGATCCATGTAGTACACAAAGGCTTTTCCATTGAGTCAGTCTGATACCCTGGCAAGAGATCTCAATTACCCTGAAAGATTTCCTTTTTCTTATTCTTCATTTGTTAGTGCTCACAATTGATTCATCCTTATTTCACACTGCCTTTAAGTCTTTAAACACCTGAGTTACCATGGCCAACATAATCCCAGCTGCAATTACAAATACATGCTTGGGTCGGAGTTCCAGAATGTGGATTTCAGGTGTTGCTTCCACTCCATTCTAGCATGAAGATGAGTCTCGGCTGGCTAAGCGATTCAGGCCCTCTCACTGTAGAGAAACCTGGCTTTTGTTTCCATTCTTTTCCTAACTTACAAACATAAGTGAGTGCTTGAAAAATTTTAGACTACCCATGTAGGTTCCTTTTGTGTCTAATCTACTGTTTTTGTGAAGTTGTTAATGTTGTTGTTTGTTCATTTTTGCCAATTCCAATATTTGCATATATCGATATTGTAGACCCTTCACATACTTCAGATACCCCGGCTACGTGTGGAACTGTGTAATTTTAATTTAATTCTGTCCCACAGGGAATGTTTTTCTTATTAGAATTACATACTGCATAGAAAATTTTAATAGCATGTATTTATTGAACGGATATGGCCCCGAACATGATTGCAAGGTAGAGGCAAGAACGCGCTACATCTTTCAGTGCAGTTTTAGTGAGCTGTCATTTCATTAGAGGGAAACAGAAATTTCCTAAAATTATATACAGCAAAAGTTTTTAATGTAAGGAACACTGAGGAATTCTTTTCGGCCAATTAACACTTAGGGCAAGGTTACTTGTCATGCATTACTCCTTTGTTTTCCCACAGTTAAGGTGAAAGCATTGATTAATATAATTTAATCAAGGATATATAGATAGATATGCAAATATATACATATGTATATATGTATGGGTTTGTGTCTGTGTGTATTAACTCAGTTTAGAAAAAACGAAATCGAATGTTCCCCATCTCCAAGCCCACACAGAGGCTACATACAATAGGAAGCAGGAGACCAAGGACCATTCTTCATCTAAATTACTTGCTACCCAATCAGGGCATTTCAGGAGTGAAACTAGTGATTGTGTTGCTATAGCAATTTTGCCATGTCCCAGCAACAATGCATGTGCTGTGGCTTAGAGTTTTAATATGCTCACTTCAAAGCGCGAATGGCACAAGTGTTAAACCCCAAAGTGTATTTTTAATCTAACCTTTGGCTATAATATGTGAGTCGTTTCAGGAGAGTCTCTTAGGCTTTATTTTCATAGGAAGGAACTTACTGAACAGAGTTTGAAATGAATTAAGCATCCTGTTTAAGGAAGTTTAAGAAGAAAATTCCAGCTTAGAAGAGAGGGTTAGCTTCTAAAAAGCATGGCTTTCTCTCAAAATTAAAATACACTTTTTTGCTGTTGGTACCTATCGCTCTCATATAAATAAACCTGGCTGAGAATTCCCAGACAATGACCCAGGTTGTTGTCCTTTTATTCTGTGATGTCACACATTGAATCTCTCGTATTTGAGTCTCTGCATCACTAAATCTTACTATCTAATAGTATCTCAATAATTAGCTCAAAATTCTGATGCTGTTTTGTTCTCCCCTCACGCTGCATTTTTTATTGCATCTCAAAGATATGAGAGAAAACTCCTTAATTAAAAAATGCCACAATCGATGAAGAATCTAATGCTAAAACTTGAGGGGAGAGGGCTTTCCTCACTATAAACCCTTTAGTCTTCTCTCTCAGGTGTCATCCATCCAGAGTCATCCCTGTTGAAATACCCACTCTTTCCAGTTCCTCCAAAAAGTGCTATTTGGAGATAAACAGTCAGCATGTATAGCATGGAAGCTACAATTAGCAAAATATCAGGTCTGGCAAAAAAGCAAGCACAGCCTATAGGAAGTAGAATTTCTAGCAATGAAAAACAGTTCAGGTTAGGGAAGCCTTGGACTCACTCCTAATTTCATCAAGGTTTAACCTGATTTAAAAAATCTGCTTTGGGGAGAAATCTCCAAGAACATGAAGGCAAGCTCAACAAGAGTAATTAGGACGCTAGCTGTGGACCCTGGATGCGTTTGACAATCTCCAGGGGGGATTTTTGAAAACACGTATGTCCTGGCCCCACCTCCCAGAAAATAATTTAACCGGGAGCAGGACCTAGCTTATTCTTTGTTCACTGATTTGAAGCTCTGTAGAAATGCTAATGTAAAACCAGGTTGAAATGGGGCAAGAGGAAACACTGCTGTGAACGCACAGCATAGAGGGTATAGAGACACGTTCTGCTCAAAATCGTGCCCCAGATACTTTTCTTGGAGCCGTGAGTAGAGACACAACTAAGACCTGATGCACTTGAAGAGATCACATTCTGAAAGGGGCAAAAGGGACGAGGGAAAAGAGAGAGAATAAAGAGTATGCTTTAACATTGCTGGGGTTCTCCTCTCACCACGAGAATAAATTCATGAAACCCCTTGATAGTTCTATGGTATAGCGTTACACGGTAGAGAGCCCCTGCTTTCTGCAATGTCCTCTCGCCTGTCTCTGCCTATTAAACTTCTCAGACTGAGGGATTGCAGCCTCCTGAGGGAAGAGGGGGGGACCTCTCGGCTTGAGTGAATTAAAATTTAGCTGGAAAAACCCAGGGGAATGTTCTGAACGAGGCAATTCCTGGAATGGCAGGGAATGAATGACATGCCTCTTTTTATAGCTGCAGTCTTGATGATCCTAGACAATGATGCCCTCTGTATGAAGTGACGTTAGTGACTAAAAGGCTACATCCCCACACCCACTCCGTGGGGCATTTGTGAAACCACAGAAGCAGTGCATGGCAGACAGCTTTTCCTCACCTTTTTGCTCTGTCAGATTCTTGAGTCCACTCTTTGAATGTAGACAGTAAATGCCCTTAGTCACTGTATTAGTTTCCTAGGGCTGCCACAATAAATTACCACAAACTTTGGGGCTTAAAACAACAGAAATTTATTTTCTCAGTTCTGGAGGCTCCAAGTCTGAAATGCCACAGAGCAGAGCCCCCTCTGGTCACGCGAGGAAGGCCTGTTCTTTGTCTCCAGCTTCTTTCTGTTGGCTGCCCCGGCATCCCTGGGACTGTGGCAGCATCACTCCAATCACTGCCTCCTTCCTCACATCACTTCCCATTTGGCGTCTGTCTTCTCTGTGTGTCTCTTCAAATAGCACTTATCACTGGAATTGGAGCCCATCGGGGGTAATTTAGGATCTCAAGATCCTAAATTTAATTACATCTGCAAAGACTAGTAAGGTAACATCCACCTTCCCTATGGATTCAGATGTGAACATATCTTTGGGGGAGGGGGGGATGGCTACAGTTCAAAAGCACAGTGAAGCTTAACAGACATTTCACCAAGAACTGCAAATAAGCATATGTCATTAGAGATGTGCAAATGGAAATAACTATGAGATAACACTCTGCACCTATTAGGAAAGTCAAAACCCAGAATACTGACAATGCCAGACGTTGACAAGGATGTGGAGCAACAGGAACTCTCATTCGTTGTTGGTCAGAATGCAAAATAATATAGCCACTTGGAAGATATTTTGGCATTTTTAAATCAAAACTAAACATACTCCTGGCACATGATACAGCCATTATAGCTCGCTATTTATCCAGAAAAGTTGAAAACCTATGTCTACACAAAAACACGGATATTTAGAGCAGTCCAAGATGTCTTTTTGTGGGTGAATAGACAGGCAAACTGTGGTACATCCAGACCATGGAATATGATTCAGTGCTTTAAAGAACTGAGCTACCGTGACCTAAAAAGATATGGAGGGAACTTAAAATGCATATTACTAAGTGGAAGAAACCAATCTGAAAGGCTATCTATACTGTATGATTTCCACTATATGACATTATGGAAAACGCAAAACTATGGAGGTGGTAAAAAGATCATGATTGACTCCCAGGTAGGGGGAGACAGGGATGAGTAGATGGAGCCCAGAGGATTTGTAAGATAGTGAAACTGCTCTGAACAATACTGTCAAGGTGGATACATCATTACCTTCGTCCAAATTCATAAAATGTATCATACTAAGAGTGAACCTGAATGTAAACTATGGATCTGGGGTGATAATAATGTGTCAGTAGAGGCTCATCAGTGATGTTCCACCCGGTGGGGGATGTTAATAAGGGCGGCTGTGCTTGTGTAGAAGCAGAATGTATAGCGGAAATCTGCCCCTTCTTCTCACTTTTGCTAGGCACCTAAAACTGTTCTAAAATAGTGGATTCAATATCATGAAAAGGAAAGGGTCGTGACAATAGAGACAGCAAATGGGGGTGATGGGAGCTGGAAGGGATGGCATTTACCTGGCTATTTCCCCTCATTTGGCCAGTATTTGTGAGTTAACTATAAATGTGACGGGCAACAGAAGCATCCCCTGGTTGCTCTTTCCTGGCTTTCTGTAGCTCCCCTCAATCTGTTGTGTTGTGCTGTGGGCCAGATACAGGAAAAGCATGGCACAGCGAGGCTCCTGCTTTTCATTCCTTTTCCTCATGCTGTGGCCTCCTTCCAACCCCCACACTCCAGCAGTTCACCCGGTCTCATGGAGACCTGAAAATTCTCATAGCCAGATTTCTCATGAACATTCTTTCCCTGCACAGTTGCCAAAACCACACGAAAATAGCCAATACAATCACAAGAGTGTCATTTGATAATTTCCTCTGTGCAAATGCACACGTGTGTGCTTGCACTCACACACACGTACGTGCACACGCACACTTTTGCTTGGCCTAGCAACACAATGGGAATGTAAACACCTTGTTAATGCAGTCGCTCTCAGTTGGCTTCCCAGATGGCTTAAGTTCAATAGATTTTTCCCCCTGATTTCCTCAGCTTCTCCTAGCTGGTGCTAAACAGCCATTATGCCTTTTCCTGCACATTGAGATTCATCTGCAGCTACTAAACTGCCTCCAAAGTGCTTCAATTTTGCATGAGTGCTAAGCTGGGGACTGGGAGACATTACCCAGTGCTGAAGGCCCAGATCATTAGAAAGAGCATGTAAATCCTCTGAACCAGAAATAAAAAGTGCAGAGATTTCCTTTGTAAAGTCCCAACTGCAGCTTTATGTAAAGCATGAACCTTCGGCAAGATGGGGTCCTTTTCCTTCTAAATTTTATTTTTGCTTTTTTTTTCTTTACTTGGGCATATGTGCTCTATTTTTTTTCCAAGTAGAGAGAATTATTTCATAGTCAGGAAGTCGTGAGATCCTAGCCATAAGCTATCATTATTTCTCCTCTTAGGACATCGGATCTCTCTTCACTTTTAATAGGGAAGGCACTTCAAAGTATTGCTGAAGAATCACCTACATAATAGATTTTTAAAACAAATTTGAAACCTGCTGAGTAGCGAGAAGCTTTGAGGAGGGATGAGTTGACATTTATAAGATATGTTCAAGGGACATAAATCTATATTATTTGAGTAAGTATAGATGTAGGATGCATAGAGATGCTGGATTGTAGAGAGAGGTTGGGTGTAATGAATTGGGGATTGTGAAAATTATTAATGAGAAAGAAGCTATTGTATTTTTCTCATTTTTCAAGAGATACTTCCCCATATGTTGTTACCAAAAGGCTTGTTTGTATTTTTTCAAGGTGGACATATTTTTTATCTGTACTAGATCTGTTTTTCTGTCACTGCTGTGTCCTCCCAGACTGCCTGTCAGACCATCTTTCCATAAATTGAAAGCATGCCTGTGGTCAGCGGGAGCGGTACCTTCAAGGGGGTGCCATGGTAGGGCTAGAACTCCCAGCGGCCAGCCCGTTCTGCACGCTGTGGGGTCGGCCCGTGCCCCAAGCCCATGGAGATGTGACAAAAAGCACTTACGATGAAGAGGTTGACTCCCTCTCCTCATTTGGTATTTCCTTTGCAGTGGAATTTCTTGAACAGTTATGATAACATTTTTTTGGTCTGTAGTGTATCCATTCAGTAAAAGTTAACTGGGCTCCTTTTACATGATTGCTCTATAATTATTTCCCTTTTTCCATATATTTATGTAATGGGTCAGGCTATCTTTTTTTAAGGATTCTAAGAGTAAAACAATGTACATTTATGATCAGATACAGCAGTTCATTATTTATTTTTAAACACATTTTCAAGGACATTTATTAACCACTGATTTATTCAACACTGAATATGCAAGCGGGATCTGACAGAAATGTGACTAAATGGGCTTATAATAGAGTATGAAGTAAATGCATTCCAACTTGTAGGTAAAAAGAAAATACTAGATGAATGATATGCATATAGACATGCACAGTGAATTTAGGTGCATGCGTATACTGTCTATATAACATATGCATTTTATGCTGAACTCCAGTTGTGTTTGTCAGCATGTTGTATGTATCTTTCAGACTGGATACTCCTATCCGTTAATTTCCCTTTACTCACAACATGGCTAATCATGAAAATGTCATCATCTTTATTAGTATCATCACAAAATATTATTTACTGTGATTGCACACCTCATGACACTGAACTGCACATATTAAATAGCTAGTTTTGATGTTCTCCCAGGGAGAGTGTTTATCCACTAGGGTACGTATCCTTTGAAGGAAATCATTTGTAAAAGAAGGAAAGGAGAACTAAACTTTGCCTGGAGATATGAAAAGATACATGACTAAAGTTCTTTGTTCAGTTGGCAGTATTAATGCGGTTACATAAATATCTCAGTGAATTGAAGCTCATGGTAGGAAACAATTATTTTTTCTTCTTCCTTTTTCTCTGTGATGCTAGTAAAGAATGGACATGCGTATGTTACAAGTTACACACAACATTCAGAATCTGGTGCCACTCTCCTGTTGTTCAAGTTTAAGTTTTCCTGTCTCTTTTGGAAACATCAAAATAAAATGGCCTGTAAAGAAATGATACTGGTTAATTAAACATTATAACCTAGTATTTAACACCCATGTGTTCAACATTATGTTGGAAGTGATATTTTGAAAAAGATTGTAGGCATACCATCCTGAAAATAATATTTTTGTTACATGCTAAACAAATTCTTCTGGTTTATAGCATTTTGAGCATAATATTAAAATCACACATTCAGATATTTGAAAACTCTCAGAATTAATAGAACTTCTTCTCTGTGTATCCAACAAGATGTTGCCAGATTTTAAAAGACTGTTTTTAATAAGTTGGAGGTAAACACTGAATCATAGTAAAAAAAAAAAAAAAGACCCAAAGCATTGTGGGATTCGTATTTTTGGCATCCATTTATCTAATAGTCATGTAAAAACGCCCACTGTGTGCCAAGCATATTATACATCGTCTGTATCATTTAGGTCTGTATCATGCCACACTGCAGTGACAGACCCCACCAAAGATAGAATAGCTCAAAAGTGATAGAAAGGTACGTGTGTTTCCATACCAGTAACACATACCAGGAAGGCGTCCTTGCTTGTCCGGCAGCTCTGTTCCCTCTGGACCCAGACTCCTCACATCTTGTGGTTCTGTCATCCCCTCTGGCCTCACGCTCTTCAGTACCCAGCCATCAGGGAGGGAAAGACAGCAGGGAGGAGACCCGCAGGCTTCTTCACCAGCTCGGCCAAGAAAAGGTACATGTATCTTCTATTCACTTTCCATTGGCCAGAACTGCCTTTGTGGCCCCTTCTAAGACTTTAAAGTTTGAGCAAATGAGAAATGGAATGCCCTACCTGAAGTTACTCATGACGGTAGCCATGGTAGGCCTCAAAATCTGTTTTTCGGTCATTTGGCCTAATAGTCTATTTTTTCTATGTTGTGCTCCCTCTGTCAGTGCAGACTTTCATACCACAGAAAACAATTATTTAAATTTTGCTTGACTTGATAATTACTGATATTTTAGTATCATTATGATTTCTTAAAACTTCAACTCTTTGTTTTTCCTATTGAAGTAGCTTTATCAATTATAATGTATTAAGACTTCTGTCACTCCCATCCTGTTCTCCCATCCTTCCTGGGCATAGGAGAGCACTATAAGTGCCAGCATCCTTGTTGGTCAGCAGAGCCATGTGATTACTTCTGGCCAATGGGCTTTGAGGGAGAGTTATGTTGCCGCTGCTAAGCCCAGGCATTTAAGAGCAGGTGGGTGTTCTCTGTGCTCTCTTCTCCTGGCTCAGTAGCCATGGTTGAGAGGATATTGATTCAACATAGATGTAGGCAGGATCACTAAGAAAGTTCATTAAACATTAAGGGTTTACTCTTCATGTGTATTACCTCATTTAATCCTTATAAGAACCCACTGAATTAGGAATTTTAATTCCCATTTTTTTGTTGTTGTTGAGGAAAATGACATTGAGTAAATGAATTTTCCCAAGGTCATACATCTAGTTACTGGAAAAAGCAGAATTTGAACCAGTTCTTTCCCTAAAGATTATACTCTCAATTAACTTAATTGCCAAGGATTAATTAAAATAAGCTTTGGAATACCTGGTGGCTCACTTAGTTAAGTGCCCGACTTCCATTTAAGTCATGATCACCCAGTTTGTGGGCTTGAGCCCCATGTCAGGCTCTCTGCTTACAGCTCAGAGCCTGAAGTGTGCTTTGGATTCCTTGTCTCCCTCTCTCTCTGCCCCGCCCCTGTTTTCACTTCATCTCTGTCTCTCTCTCTCTCAAAATCAAGTAAACATTAAAAAAGAAATAAATAAGCTTTTATTGTGAAATCTAGATTAATATTTTTTTCTGGAATTCTGCTTATGTGTTTATCAAAAACTAAGTATATGTAACTTGGAATCAACAGAAAAACAAGAAGACATATTCTGTATTTTAAAAAAGAAAAAAAATTAAGTGTATTATACTTGGTTTCATTGTTTTTATTAAATCATCTCTCCTTTTGGAATGATAATAGAATGATTTGAGAAAGAATCTTAAAATATACAGAAATATTTTGAAAATATCAGAACACAGTTAATTCTTTGTCCTTATATAAAGTTAAAATTGAAAATTGGTATTTCAATAGCAGTTCTCTGGACTTGATATGAAATGCTAATATTTTTCATTTCTACTTGGAATTTCACAAGTTAAAATTTGCTTTTTTTTGTAAATTAGTCATTCTTACATATTCGAGTTCCTTTAAAAGACAAAGAAAAAATATTTTCACTGACTTGACCTGTGTTTACTCAGCTATTAGAAAAAAACTTTGGAGAATCTAAAAAAACATTATGATAACTCTGCTCCTCCACCCCATTCTTAGTGTGACTGCCAAGCCGGTTCAAAGTTTAACTCAAAGTTGTGTTTGACTATGTCTTTCTGGCTAGGGAAGGAGATACAAGTGCTATCATGACTGAAAGTTCCCTTCCTCTAAAATATATGTGGAGGGGCGCCTGGGTGGCTCAGTCTGTTAAGCGTCCAACTTAGGCTCAGGTCATGATTTCATGGTCCAGGAGTTCGAGCCCCACATCGGCCTCTGTGCTGACAGCTCAGAACCTGGAACCTGCTTCGGAGTCTGTGTGTCCCTCTCTCTGCCCCTCCCCCACTTGTTCCCTCTCTCTCTCTCTCTCTCTCTCTTTCTGAAACAAATGAAAAAATAAAAAATATATTAGGATATAATCACATATCTTTTAAATAAGTATATAGTAGAGCCTTAGGGAAAATATTCTTTTGTTTATTCAGTAAGTACTCATTGTATGCTGACAATGTACACTGAGTATTATTCTAGGGCACAACGGCAGCATGGAACAGACACAAATCTCTACTCTGATAGAACTCATGTTCTGGTTGGCAAGTGAAGAAAGACCAAGAAAATGTGATTGTGCTCATCAATTTTAAATCTTCATTAAAATGTAAAAGTTTCCTCTTCTGCCCCAAATTAGTTCTCACTAACGTACCTGGTAATTTCCATTCAGTTGCTTCATGTCCCTGTCTTATCTGCACAATGCAGATGATATAAGGAATTTCCAATAGGTAGCCATGCACGCATTCTGGTTGCCGAAAATAAGTAGACTTTTCCATTCATCTTATCAGGATAACTTTACTTTAGCTATACTTTAATATAGTGGGAAGCTTAGAAGATTGATAAAGTCCTGGTTTACTTGGCTGAAGGACAAGAAACTTAAAGACAAATCACCAGAACTCATTCCTGCTGTTCAGACTTCATTTCTAAATATCATAGCCAGGTCTGCATTGCCCTGTACGATTGGTGTCCCCACCCAGACCTGACTCTCCCAAATCTGCTGAAAAGTTACAATAGTACCCATCTCTTTCTCATTCGGGGGTGTACCTTATATAATTTCCCATCATGGTATTCCTCCCTTCCCTGAATCTATCTCCAATAGTAATTTTGTGAGCAGAATATAGTTATATTCTCAAAATGATTGTTATTGTTATGTTACATACATAATATATGCACATATATATGTATAGATACAGTATATATATACATACATATGTACATATGTATATGCATATGTATGTATATATATTTTTTGAATTTAATATATTTCAATTACTTTTATAGCTGTTATTTCATTCCTTTTCTCACAAGCAAATGAGACAAAAAGTTCTTAAGTTCATTTTATAACTTGAGAAACTGAGGTTTGATGAATTTAGGACTTTCCAAAAGTCAAATAGTAAATATAGAACAAGAATTTATTTTTAAAATTTTTTTTTATGTTTTTTATTTATTTTTGAGAGACAGAGAGAGACAGTATGAGCAGGGAAGGTCAGAGAGAGAGGGAGATACAGAATCTGAAGCAGGCTCCAGGCTCTGAGCTGGCTGTCAGCACAGAGCCTGACGCGGGGCTTGAACCCACAAACCAGGAGATCATGACCTGAGCCAAAGCCGGACGCTTAACCAACTGAGCCACCCAGGCGCCCCAAGAATTTATTTTCTTAATCCAAGTAAATTAGTAGGTTGATTAGGTGATTATTTGTCTAATCTCTCAGTTGTAACATTAATTGTCCTGGATGAGTTTAATTTTTTTTAAACAATCCTTTCTAGTTTGGTTTAAAAGTTTCCTTAAGAATATGAAATATATCAGAGTGTCTGGGTGGCTCCATCAGTTAAGCGTCCGACTTTGGTTCAGGTTCTGATCTTGTGGCTCATGAGTTCAAGTCCATCAGGCTCTTGAACTGTTCAGTTCAGAGCCTGGAGCCTACTTTGGCTTCTGTGTCTCCCTTTCTCTCTGCCTCTCTCCCACTTATGATCTGTCTCTTCTTCTCTCTCTCTTTCTGAAAAAGAAACATTAATTTTTTTTAAAAAAAGAACATGAAATATATTGCTTTTAAGACACATAAATAGCTGTCCTCAGATACTGTGTGTGAACTGTTAATAAGTGGCAATCTCTCCAGAGGTGATTGCGCTTAATGTTTGCTTCTAAATCACATGAGATAAGTACAAAATGAAAGCCCAACAGTGTAAGTAATTATTATTTTGGATATATGTGCTGGTTTCCATCATCAGACAGTGTTTTCAGAAGTTCGCCAAGAATATTGCTCTTAAGCTCTTAAGATTAATGACTTGATGTAAGATCACAGATCTGAGAACAATTTTTGTAATCATAATTAAAATTAAAATGATTAAAATTCCATTAAATGTAAATCAGATTAGTCTTGTTTACTAGTTGAGCTAGATTAATTTTCCTTAAAGCATATGTCATGTAGAAAAACATCATTTTACCAGTTTACCGTTTTTACAGGTTTCCCCGTCCACAGAATAAACTTCTCCAGATGCCAATCAAGGCTCTCCATGACTCTCCCTTCTGTCTAATTCCATGGCCTTATTTCTTTACTCGATTCATGTAAACTCTTCTCCCCTGTAGTGCTCCATGCTTTTTCATCTCTGCCCTTTGGCTTTGTGCTATTCTATCCTCCAGAAGTGTCTTTGATTTTTCTTTAAGTCTTTAAATCCAAACCATGCTTCAGCATCAAACTCAAATATTCCATATCCCCATGTTTACCCTGATCTCTCCATGTGAAACTATTTCACTATAGCTTTCTTCATGGGGTTTTCAGAATTTTCCAAAGAGTAGATTACTTTTATTCAATAAATCAACATATGCAAAGTGCCAAACCATGTTGAAAGACATGATAGTATGGGGCTCGGTGTTTATGTTGAGCGTAGGGTTATATGGTTTAATAAATTTGGGGGAAGTGGAGGCAGTCCAAATTAAACCTTTTTATGGCAGAACTTCTGACCAATGCCTTTAATATACTGATTAGCACTCTGAGCTTCTAAGAAGATGTATTAAACAGAAATCCCCAAATTTATTTGATCAAAGGATACTTTTGAGACAAAATTTGAGGAATATTGGTATAGTGCAAGGAACAGGAACATTGGATTCAGATAAATATGGATCTAAATCCTGATTTTGGTAATCATTGGCTGCATGAACAATTGTTTAAATTCTGACCTCTGCTAGGGATGCCTGAATGGCTCAGTCCGTCAAGCATCTGAC
This sequence comes from Suricata suricatta, assembly GCF_006229205.1. Taxonomy (NCBI): domain Eukaryota; kingdom Metazoa; phylum Chordata; class Mammalia; order Carnivora; family Herpestidae; genus Suricata; species Suricata suricatta. The sequence goes on from NC_043700.1 coordinate 118,810,164, forward strand.
TTTTGGCATGTCATAATCTCGCGGTTCATGATTTCAAGCCCCATGTCAGGCTCTGTGCTGACAGCTCAGAGCCTGGAGCCTGCTTCAGATTCTGTGTCTCCCTCTCTTTCTGCCCCTCCCCCACTCACACAGTCTCTCTCTCTCTCTCTCTCTCTCTCAAAAGTGAATAAAAGACTTTTTTTAAATTCTGACCTCTGCTCTTTACCTGTATTTTAGGTATAACAATACCCATTCCTAAGGATTATTATACAGATTAACTGAAACATATGGTAGCTGCCCAATGAATTCTAGTTATTTTTACTTTTCTGAGTTACAATTAAATTTACTTATGATTTATGTATAAATCGTTCATTCATTTAATGTGCATTAACTGGACAAATGTGTGCCAGTTAACGTACAGATCCATACACAATGTATATGACAGAATCACTTTATCCAGTGAACTTTCTAGTGCTGGACAGTAAACTAATCAGAAAGGATCCATAAGGAGTTCATCTCTATGGCTACGTTGGACATGACAGTGCATAAAATAGGGACTCAAGAACTGTCTCCGCAGTGAATTGTGAAGGACAGAGACTACATCTGCCTCCTTTACCACTGTGTCTGCAACATGCAGAACAGTGCATGGGACATAGAAGAGACCCTATAAATACCTACTAGATGAGTGACTACATAAGAGTAATAATAAGGTCTGTGATTCACAAGTACACAGTTAAATTAATCTCCAAGACTGCAATATTCTTCCCCATCCTTAAGGACAGGGTTTGTTTTTAATTTTGGTAAAATTACTTCTATTGAAATCACTAGGTGTGCCTGGGTGACTCATTGGATTAAATGCTCAACTCTTGGTTTTGGCTCAAACCATAATCTCACAGTTTGTGAGTTCAAATCCTGCATTGGGCTCTGCACTGACAATGTGAAGCCTGTTGAGATTCTCTCTCCTTCTCTCTATGCCCCCCCACTGTTTACACACACACACACACTCTCTCTCTCTCTCTCTCTCTCTCTCTCTCTTTTAAAATAAATAAACTTAATTTTTTAGTTGAGAAAAAGAAATTATTAATGTTTTCCATGAAATAAAAATAGAAAGTAATGCATGTAGTTATGATTCAGATAATTATTAAGAATTATACTTTATAGAAAATGTTGGATATACATTCAAATACATATGTAATAAGTTTCATGTTTCACAAAAAATATTTAGATGAGTAATGTATTAAATATCTCCATGAAATGTGTTCTTTGTCCTCCCAAATTAAATTGCCATCATATTTTTACAAGATTGATTCTTTTTACTCCAAAGAACATTCACACACAAGATAAAGGTAAATACAGAAAACATTTAAGCTCCCATTTTGGTCTCAGAAAGACTTCTTGGAACAGACATTCAACAGGTTTTTATCACCAAAGTTAAGAATAGGAATTACATGATGGGCCAGAACTGGTAAAATTAATCTATCAACTCATTACCACTCTGTATGTAAGAAAGAGCATTTTGCATACCCTCCACTCCAATTACCATTGAGACTCACAGCTCTAAGTTTGATGGTGGTTGGAAAACCCAATCAAAAATAGGAGGATTGCTTCTCCTATAACATCTAAAAGCTGACACTTCAGCAAAGGAAAGGGAAAGCAGTGCTAATGTTGTCAGAGAAAGTATCATTTATAACTATTTTAATATCATCTTGCAATTAACATTCCAAGCTTTCAGGTAAGCTGCATTTATCCATGGTTGTCACATAGCTTTCTCAAAGCACGTAAGTCTCCCCCTCCAGATACACTGTCCAATAACTATTTTCTTCACAAAAACATAGCAAAACAAAACACAGGTCCGCTGGACACAGAATGCCAAACAGAACCAGGCGACTAGAAATTATCATGTTAAAAGGAAGTCAAGTCAATGACTTAGGTATAAAATGCTTCCAAACAAATCCCATGAACAAATCCCAGTCATGCTATTCTTTGCCTTGTGGGTAAATTCATCTTGACCGCCAAGATAATAAATGTAACTTTAACAAAATTATAATAAATCTAATATACCAGTAAGTTGTAATTTCCAATTATACAAAGTAATTTTAGTTAATTAGATGGCCTGTTTATATATTAAATATTATATTAAAAATCCAAGGAACACATTTCAGAGAAAAGTTGATGAATTATGTGTTTACAATGTCTTTGTTTCCTTAGGCAGTTTAAAGACTGTCAGATGACTTCATGTAGCATAAAACCATGTCTTGGTAGTAAAGTTCTGCCTTTCACGTTATCATATTTTGATTATTTTAGTGAGAATTAGAAGCTGCTGAAATAATTGTCAGGTGTTTTTTTTGTTTGTTTTCTTTTTGGTATGGCATCCTTTTCAAAAATGCTGGAATTTTGTGTGATTTAATTTGTATTAAGACATCTAGAACAGACACATATCTTATTTTAGATCATATTAGTGAAAACAAATAGGATTAAGCTCTGGAAGAAAGCATGAAAAGAGACCACACTAATTTAATAAAGTGTTGTAATATATCCCAGATCATCCCTACCTGCGGCTTCATGCGTTTGCCACCACCCTCTGTCCTGTGAATGTACTGTAATCAGATTTAGTAGAGTGGCTTCTGCAGCTCTTCTCCTAATAAGGAGCGTGTGGAGGAAGCCGAGTTGCCAGGTCTATGCCACATGATATCTCAACCCTTTCCTTTGCTGTATGAAAGAAGAAGTAATTAAGAAGAATGAGAAACACAACTCCGGCATACGTAACACCTAGGTCTAATGTGGGGTTAGGATGCTTTTTAGTGAAACATACATGGGGTATCAGAAGGCAAGGTTTTGATGACTATATATTTATTGATTTATTTATTTAGTGAACCAACTTCTTTATTTCAATTGTATGTTTACAAAAAGACAAAGAGGATAGGCATGGGGAGGCAGGAATAATGCTCCGTCACCCCCAGAGATAAGAGGAAGAGGCCATGGCCGACAAAAATGGTTGACTGCCTTTCTATGCCGTTATTAGTAACAGCAATGATCAAAAGGAAGTCCAAGCAGGGATCAAAGGCTTCTGTTAAAAAGGTCAGTCTGTTTCAAGAGAGTCAGATGATCTGTCTGGTCCATATCCATGAGGAGGAGAAAGGCCCAAGTCCATTTATTGAGGCCTCGGCTGTGGGTGAGATGAGGCCCATCTCTTGGAAGGTCTGGGCCACTGACTCCATGAAACAGGGACCACAAGATACGTAGTAGGGGAAACCCCCATGAACCATAGGGGCTGGCTGCAGGCAAGGTGTGGGGAACTTTGGGCATAAGTGGCTTGGGATCATCTTCAAAGGAAAAGCCCGTCTGGGCTGGTGAGAGGACATCTGAATAGAAATAGTTTGAGGAGAACCGATCAGACTGTGATGACTACATCTTAAGAAATCTTTTAAGATGACACATGATTTTGGAGTAACATCCAGTAAATGATATAAATGAATAGCAAGATGCTGGAGATGATGTTTTGTCCATCTTTATATTTCTGGAACTTAACATACTTTTTGACAAGAGTATACTTTTACCGTCTACATTTTAATAGTCTACAGTGCTACAGATTATATTTCTGAGGGAATATTGATACTATTTTAAATAATTATACAACAGGGTTCATCATGTGTTTGTGCTCACTTTACAATAATCTCTAGAAAAACACTATTTGTGGTGCCTGACCACTATTATAAAATTAACATTATGCTAAAGGTAGGGGATAAATATAATTTACCAGACTTTATTGCATTTGCATGTATAGCCTCACAAAGATCCAATAAGAGGGTTGCATTTGCATCTGGACTTCTAAAATCATTTGAAATTCCCTATTAGCAAGTGCATATTCATATTCATTGTAAGACTTCTTGATATAGCATGCTAATTACTTGCCTGCACTCTAGCTCCCAAGCCACAATGAATCCTCTTATAAAAGCAGATCACTGCAAACTTCAAACAGCATGCATCCTTGAGATGCCACTATTAAAGGAAGAATGCTGATGGAAAATCTTTGATCTTATCAGACACGATGGAAAATACACATTTGTATTTGAGTAAATCTGTAGACTGAAGCATCCCCCCTCCCCACCCTTAAGTAACCTGAAACCAAAATAAGTTCCCAAATGCTCTTCAAAGCAGCCCGCCTTAGAAGTAATGCTGATGGCATTACAAATTTCAAGGCAGCTTGCTTTTTCCATCTCACGACTTCAAGCAGATTTAAAATTTTACTTTCAAGGAGAAAGGATATTACCTACTTTTAGCCAACCCACTAGCCTCTGGTTCGATGAGCAGAATGTCCTAGGGAGAGAACATACCTATGGTGATGAAAAGATAGTAAATAACCAAGTAACTCAGAGCTTGAATAATGCAGCTGATTGTAGGGAAGTCTAAGCTGTAAGTGTTTAGAGACTTCCTGCTTCAGTTCTTTCTTGTTCTAGTGTGGTTGACCAAAAGTTGGAATGTAAACTGTGGGCATGTGGCAGGACAACTGCACACAAAAGATTAATCCAGCTCCTCATGAATGGGGCGTCTATCAAGCTGAAGACAAAAATCAGTGTGTGCTTGACTCCTGCACCCACAGGGGCTTGAGTCACACAATTCAGAACATTCATACTACAAATAATCCCTGTAGCAGGAGGGTGAGTCTGTGGCTTCATAAAAGGCCTTAGATTTGTGGTCAGCAGAAACATCCATGAGTCTATTTGAGCTAAAGGATACAGTGGCCCTAGTGAAGTTCCCCCCACCATTTAATTAGGTTTCCTGTAATTGCCTAAGTAAAAGGAGGGGGAATAAAACCCAATGTTATCATCTTGGGACACAAAATATTTGTGTGTGGTTTTAATATCTTGAGCCCATTTGTTGCTGCCCCGCATTTTGGAAAGAGCTGTTATAGTTCTGAGGAAATACACACTGCAGGTTTACCAGTCCTTTGGTGACTGTAAATTTACTGCAACAGCTTTTAAAGGAAGAGTTTTCTTTCCAGTAACTGCATTTCTGCATGAAGAGAAGAGGTATAGACAAAACAGGCAAAAGTATTAAATACCAGAGAGCGGAATAAAAAGAAAGGTGGGTGGAGGCAAGGGGGAAAGCTGTGCGCCATCTTTCCGTGAACCTCTAGATGTCAGAAACTGAGATTAATTGCAGTTAGACAGCAAAATGAGAAGGCCTAAGCAGAGACCAAGAAAGAGGAAGAGAAGTAGTGTTATTTGTTAATAAGTTGGGATTTCTGTTGTGGAGACTGTTTTATTATTTAGACAGTGACTAAAATAATATACGCATCTTTGCATAGAGGAAGGACTTAGATATGCCAGGTTCTTGAAAATTCTTTTTAAACTGATCACTGTGGAAGTGCCTGTGTGACTCAGTCGGTTAAGCGTCTGACTTCAGCCAGGTCATGATCTCACTGTTGGGGAGTTCAAGCCTCACACTGTGCTCTGCGTTGAAAGCGCAGAGCCTGGGGCCTGATTCAGATTCTGTATCTCCCTCTCTCTCAGCCTCTCCCCAACTCATGTGCTGTCTCTCTCTCTCAAAAAATGAATAAACATTGAAACATGTTTTTAAACTGATCATTGTATAAGCATAAAAGAATTACTAATTTTCAAGACTTTAAAATAACATTAAGTATGTTTATTTAATACATTTTTGGCCACAGAGTTGCCCCTTCAGGATCTGTCCCTGCCTTGGGCTTATAAAATCCATTTTCCTGGGCTTCATTTCAGTTCAGGGGCTCTTGAGTGGATCGAAGGACTTAGTTGTTTCTATGACTCAAGTCCTTGCAGCTCTTGATAGAAAATGTTGCTTATTTCCCTAGTGGAACAGTATCCATTTTTATTAGGTGTTCTTTATTTTTCCTGAGGGATTTTACTCATTTGAGCTTGGTCTAGGTTTTAGGACAATTTCTGGAATACTCTTGTACTCTTCATGTCACGTATACCAAGAAGTCATGCAAATAGTTTAATAAATCATAACTTTTAGGAACTAAAAATTCCTACTGTTCATATATGTTCATATTCATAACATATTCATATATATGTAGATGTGTGTACATATATATGTGCACATATATATTTATATTTACATTCTCTTTTGATTATATCATCCGCTTGCTTCAAACACTTTGATGATGTCCATGGCTTTCAGAAAGAAATCCCAAATTTTAAACATGGTGTGCAGCAGTGGTTCTCAAAACTGTAGCGTGTCTCAGAATTCTTGGAGTGCTCATTAAACCAAAATTGCTGGGCCCAACTCCCAAAGTTTCTTATTCAATTTGAGTCTGGAGTGAGACCCAAGAAATTTATTTCCAACAAGTTCCCAGGTGACACTGATGAAACTGCTCAGGGGTCACACTTTGAGAACCACTGGTCTACAAGTACATATATATTGACTGATGTTTTATAGTCCCTAGTTTCATCTCATGCCACCATCTGTGTGTCTGGTGCTCACCTGTCCTCTCCTGGGTTCCCAATCTCTTCCTTCTCTTTCCTGCTTCTTCCTATATCTTCTGTCCTTCTCCTTAGATAATTTAACCAACTTAACTCGTGTTGGACTCCTCATACTAAGTTGAGGTCCCTTGTTATTCACTCTCATTTTCACTATACTTCTCCTTTGCAGCATTGAACACAATTGTCATTATATAATAAATTATATAATCTGTAGTTAATATGTACCCTCTGCACAATAATACAGGTTTATCGAGGGTAATGACTATCTTACTCATCAAAGATTCACAAGTGCCTAAGGCAACACCTTTTCCATGGTTGATATTCAATATTTGTTCAATGAATGAATGCATGAAGATAAAGTATAAAGCAATATATTTCATCCTTCTTACTGTGCTTACACTTAACCCAGGCAAATTTTTCTAGTCCCTCAGGGTGCCCCTCCTAGTTCTCTCCATAGACACTTCATTCGGAGAGTGTGTGCAGGAAAACTGGCAATTGTCCAAGTACATTGATCAGAAGACCCTTCTTGCTCAGAGCAAAAAGCACATTGCAGAATGACTCGGAAATAGGCTTTGATACATTAGGATAAATACTTTTAAAATGATAATTCCAGATTCTTAGTTCATTTTTTGTTATTTAGGATTACATAATGCTGTAAAATAAAATCCAATTATTTGAGCATTTTAGCTGGAAGCCACTTTAACAAGATTTTGGTTACATTACAATTATAGAGAAACATTTGGGCTTTCAAAATATTATGCATGGAAACTTTAAAGTCACACATTCTTTGGATAAAATAGCAGAGATTTGTTAACTTAAGCCTACTATTTTTTTAAAGAAAACAGTGTGCCTTAATAACTAAAACACAACTATTAAAATAACTTAGTTTTATATAATCACCACATATTTAGAAAGTACTAGGTTATGTTATAATAAAACTTGATACATATTTTAATATATATTTATGATTATAGTTTTAGGTCATTCTCATGTCATGTGAGGAGTTAGGGAAAGATTTAGTTATTGTAAAACTATGTAAAGTGTTGTAAAACTGTATATAGCTTTTTGGTACCAGATGATATAATCAAATGTGATATGTATTTCTATATATTTTTGATTTATATACTTATGATTGTAGTTTTAGGTTATTCTCTGTCATTTCATTTGAAGAGTTAGGAAGATGTAGTTATTGTTTGGTTATGTACCGCACACAGATATCTTTCCACAACCTATGTAATTTGGTCACAATCCTTGGAAGATGTGAAATTCAAGTTCACGTTTGAATAAACCAAGGAAGATAACTCAGTGGAGGGTGAATATTTGTCAGGCTATTTGAGAAAAGGTGTAATTTTGTGGAGTGATAGATCTATTCTACTTTCATCTTCTGATGAAAGCAGAAGATTTGAAATAGCAAATAAGAAAATGAAAAAGTTGAGTGTCAAATAACGGGGCCAGAGGAAAAATCACAGGCGCACCGTGACCATCCCTGGGATGTTGATCTAGGGCGTCATGACGGATCACTGGGAGGAAATATATGGTGTGATGGTGTGTGTTTTGTTAGTACCTGTCTTTTCCTGACTTAAATCTTCCTTTCTCTTGGCAGGTCTCATTGTCCGGGAGGTGAGCATTGAAATTTCACGCCAGCAAGTGGAAGAACTCTTCGGGCCTGAAGATTACTGGTGCCAGTGTGTGGCCTGGAGCTCTGCAGGCACCACAAAGAGCAGGAAGGCCCACGTGCGCATCGCATGTGAGTCATGCCACCCGGGGGGTGGGTTTCAGAAATGGTGGAATGTGAAAGACTTTAGACCCGTAACTGCTCCAGATTCAAAGAACCCGAGTCACAACTCCCAGATTTCTGCATTTGAGCTATACTTTCCCCTTTTGTCCCCAGAATATCATTTTATGTTTGTTTGTTTGTTTGAAGACACTGACCATCTATCTTCAGGCATGTGAAAGAATCAGTGATGACTTTCAAAAGATTTTCAGTTTTCTTTTTAAATCTGGTAATAATTTGGGGCACCTGGGTGACTCAGTCAGTTGAGCCTCCTACTTCGGCTCAGGTCAGATCTCACATTCATGGGGTTCGTGGGTTCGAGCTCCACGTCAGGCTCTGTGCTGACAGCTAGCTCAGAGCCTGGAGCCTGCTTCCGGTTCTGTGTCTCCTTCTCTCTCTGCCCCTCCCCGTCTCATGCTCTGTCTCTCTCTGTATCAAAAATAAATAAAATATTTTAAAAATTTTTTAATCTGATAATAATTAGGCTACAGGAAAACCGACTGTATTCCTTTAATGAGTTTAGTCCGCCAATGTGTTAAGACACTGTTGATTAGTTTTGTTATTGGAAATAGAAATTACCCATACGAAGCTTCTCTATTTATTTTTGGAACCATCCTAGTACATCAAAACCCACCACTATTTTCCAAACTGTGTTAAATTTGAGTGTATTCATGTGTAGGGAGAGGTTACGAAGTGCCTCAAGAAAAAGATTCCACAGTCAAATAAATGTTGAAACTAGTTTTTTGGGGGGGCAAAGTTAAACAGCTTTATTTATTGCAAAATTCTCAGATTTATAAATATGCTAATACATATTATCCTGAAGAAAGAGAGGTAGCCTGAACGCCTCTTGCAGGCCCCTTTTCTCAGTGAGTGCTATTCACATCTTGAGCAGCAATGAATGCTGCTTTAATCTGTCCAAGGTTCCATATTGAGAAATATTCTCAAGTATGAGAACCCTGAAATCCAGGTAAATTAATTATATTATCTGAACTCTGTTGTATGTCTGCATTTTATTAAATTCTGTTTTGTGGTGGCCGTCGGTATCACCTACCTAACATATCACTGAGTCTCAATAGTCTTGGCGGTGTCTGGATGGCTCAGTCTGTTAAGTGTCCGACTCTTGATTTTGGCTTAGGTCATAATCTCATGGTTCATGAGTTTGAGCCCCACTTTGGGCTGTGCACTGACAGCGTGGAACCTGCTTGAGATTCTCTTTTTCCCTTTCTCTATGCCTCTCTTCCACTTATGCTCTCTCTCTCTCAAAACAAATAAGCATTTTAAATAAAGAAAAATGATATTAATATACTATGATAAAAGTTATGTGCATGTAGTCTCTCTCAAAATATATCATTGTGCCGTCCTTCTTCTTGTGACAGTGTGAGGTGATAAAATGCCTATGTCAGGAGATAAATGGCACAGGTATCATGATGTAGTGTTAGTCTACTGTCTGCCATCTGATGATAAGTCAGAAAAAAGGATCAACTGCTCCTGGACCGCAGTTGATAGCAGATAATGTAAACTACAGAAAGCAATACCGTGGACAGGGTGACTATTTTATATTTAAGGCAGAACTAATAGCTTCTGTTGAAATATTGGATGTGAGACATGAGAGAAAGAGAAGAAAGAATGATTCAAGACTGTTTGAAGAATTTGTTTCAAATGTCCTTCATGAAGTTGTTCCCCTCTCCTGGGCCTCCAGAGAGCTAGGTGTCCTTTCTCTGTACCTTCAGAACACTTGGTCCCTTCTCTTAACACAAGACTTGTCTCAATTGAATTATATTCACTTGTTGGAATGTCTGTGTTTCATGCCAGCAAGTTCTTTGAGATCAATTTTGCTTAATTCCGTTTTGCTTAACTTTATATCTTTTGTGCTTAACACAACATCTAGAACATCATAGATGTTTAATAAATTTAGTTGAATTAAAACTGCTATTAAAATTTCCCAGTAAAGTTTATTAAAATGCTATATATTATTCGGTCCTCTTTGAGTATATCTGTAGAGATTTTCTCTCTGTCTTTTGTGGATTCTGTGAAGTAGACTCTGGGATAGGGACATGCATGCAGGCAAGGTGTTAAAGAGTGCTCTTAGGAATGATCCTGGGTGGAGGAATGTGGGCAGGAGGATTGGGCAGAAGGGGGAATTGAGCTGCAGGACAGACGATGGACCCACAGGGAGCTCTGGAGCTCAAATGGCCCTTCTAAGTTGCTCCACCTTGAGATACAGGGGACGCATGGGCCTTGACTCCTCCACATAGACTCGTCCATGGATGTGGGCCCTTGCTTTCCCCTCAGCCCCTACAAGCTTATGTGCTTTGGGTCAAGTCAGCTTTTGGCACCTTAGGGCAACACTCCCAATGGGTGGGATCAGTCCTGAAAAGGGGTATCAGTGGCACACCCCACATTCACTATAGTCATCAACCACAAATCCTGAAGACTTAATTGATCATGAAGAAAAAGATATTCAAACATTTTAAAAAGAAATAAGAAACTAATTGTTCTGGCCAAATATTTAAATGAATTCAAAATTAGTTTCTAGGGGCACCTGGGTGTCTCAGTCGGTTGAGCATCCCACTTTGGTTCAGGTCCTGATCTTGTAGTTCATGAGTTCAAGCCCTACACCAGGCTCACTGCTGTCAGCCTGTCAGCACAGAGCCTTCTTTGGATCCCCCTCTCTCTGCCTGTCCCCCACTTTTGTTTTCAAAAATAAATGTATATTTAAAAAATCAACAAAGTTAACTTCTAATTACAATCAAAAGTGGCACAATGACATGACTATATCTTTATCTTTCATTGCTATGTGTTCATTAGTATCAATTATAATAAGTATTTAAAATTTCCAATTTATATTCCATATTAAATTGGCTTGCCTAGAGGCAATTCCAAATGATGAATATCTTGTGTCAATTTCATCTTTATATGCAAATATATATCATAGTATATGATACATGTATATGTTATATGTATATACATATACACATACACTCTATATATGTCCCTATTGTCCACATAAACATTAAATATCTATAAGAACCCCATCTTTCTTTGCAATGTATTATGTAAACTTCACTAAATATAACTTGACATTTTCAAATAATAGCAAACAAACTCTTCTAGTAAGAAATTAATTTGCCCATAGCACCTTTTCATCTTCATGTGCCTTTATGCAATAAGACTGAAAAGCAGTCTGCCTGTACTTCCATATTTTATCAAACTCATATGTGTGTTGCCAAGGATGACCATCCAACATGTAAGGATCTATTCATCTAGATTTATAGGATGCTAAAAAGGAAGGGTTAGGTTTTAGTGCTGTCTGTCAAGGCTGATTCCTACAACATGAGTTTGTGCTAATGTTGCACAAAGCTTGCAAATTTTCTAGTTTGCCCTGTTTCAAGTAAGCTGTGGGGCTTTGCCCAGCAGTATTTGACAGATGGCCATCACATAAGCTGCAATTAAAGCTTAAATTTGTCTCAGACAGAGATAACTGTGATGCTAAGGTTAAATAAATGCAATTACCTCTCACCTAATTAGATGGATACTCACATGTGCGATGGAAAGGCTCAGCATTCTTTCATTAAAAAGCTCTATTTTCAAGAGTTTGTAAAGCAGGCTCTTTGTTTGCTTATATATTTCATTTATTCAAACTATATAAAATATAAAAAGAATCTGTGACACAATCAAGGCAGAGGGGCAAAAAAGGAAACCTAAAAGTCAGAATGTAGCCAGGCAGGAGCTGAGGACATGGCATGCTTGCTATAGAATTGTGCACATTTACTGGAAGGCCAGGGCCTTACGTGGATGTTCTGGCTTCCATTGCAGAGAGGCCTTTCTTCTGAGAGACCTCAAATGGACTCTATAGTAACTCTCCAAAGAGCCTTTATGGTAAGACAACTACCAGTTTCATTAGGTTGTTTCTTCCAGCCTCTCTTTTTATGAAGACAATGGGAAAATTCCTAGTGTTGAGGCAGGACCATAATTCAGGCAAGATGTTAACACCGTCATTCTTTGGGAAATGCGTTGGTTTCGCCAAGGCTGCTGTTTTGCTTTGTGATTGCTGGTGATTTGGTGGTTGTTGTTAACTGGGACAGATAATAATCGCAGCAGCAGAGTGAGTGGTTACAGCACAGGTTTTGGACCCAGGCTGACATGTTCAAGACCTAGTTCCATCACTTACTAATATGACCTCAGTCACATGACTTCACCCCTCTGAGCCTTAGCTTCATCAACCGTGAAATGCAAATGATAGGGTTATTTTAAGATTAAATTGAATAAACTTGTAAAGCATCTGGCGTAGTGCCAGACACAAAACAAATGCTCAGTGAATGATAATAGGTGATCATAACAACAGATATAATGATTTAAACTTTATCTGTGTGTTTTGAAACTTGGAAGCTAAACTTAAAAACTCAACAGTCTCTTCTTGTTTTACAACTGCATGTCTCAGGCCTTGGCTCTCACTCCTAGAGGATGAAATGCTCTGCCAATTCACATACAATTAGATTGTAATTTTTCCCCCATGCCTGAGGATGGAGGAACACTCCATATGGTCATCCTTCTTCTACAATTCAGGAGTTATAGTAGATTTATGTGCACAGAGAATTCATCTTCCTGGGAATGTCAGGATGGTTCCTAAGACTTTTTTCTTTCTTCTGTGTGCAAACCAATAAATCACAAAGGCCACTGGCTACAGATTGGAATTTGATAGTTCCTGGGAAGAATTAAGGAGGATCAGGTTGGCCCTTTCTACTCTCTTAGCTCACGTGTCCTTTTCCCTGAGATCAGAGCCACCTTGTGACTACCTGTGGGTTTAGACCAAGCCTTGTTCATATTTATTAGTCTGTAGTGTCTAGCATACCATCCAGAACAGCATTGCCCAAAGATCTTTGAGATCTGATGTGTTTACAATTATAGATCTTCTGCATTAAGACCAGCCACACATCAATTGCTTGATAGCCCCATGTGGCTGGTACTGGGCAGAAGTACTATAGAATAATGATAAAAATGGTGGCACTGTTTCAATCACTTTATTTTTCTCCTTACATTGTTACCCATTTTTTTGTTTTGTTTTGTTTTAGTGAAAACACTTAAAGTCTATTCTCTCAGCAAATTTCAGGTACATAATACAATGTGATTAACTGTAGTCACCATGCTGCAGAAAAATATCCCTAAAACGTATTCATTTTGTAACTGAAAGTCTATATACCCTTTAACCAATGCTTACATGGTTTAGCTCATTCAGTCCTTGGAACAATTCTACGTGACAGGTATACTCATCATTATTTTACAGATGAGAAAACTGACAACAAAGGGAGATTAAAAACCCTGCCTGAGTTCACAGCTGGTATATGGACAAGCTGGTCTGACCAGCAACAGAGTCCGGGCTTTTAACGAGCACTCTGGGTACAAATAAGAGACGAGAGGACAATAATGTTTATGTCAGGTAGCAGTTCACAAAACTGTCTTATTTTCCACAGGCATAATGTTAGAAGCTCACTATTATTTAGTGCAGAAGTGTAAGAAAGCCTCGGGTTTCTGCCTCTCTCCTGTTGCTGGGTCTGCTCCCACCACACCAGTCTCCTTATTTCCTGAATGCCATACACTCATTTAAATACAGGCTGTTTGTAACACTTGTTCCTTCCCACCTGGAAGAGTCTTCTCCAGCTCTTCAATGGGGCTCACTTTCTTCTTTCATTCAGATTTCTCTTCCTAGGGGTCAACCCTGGCCAATTTACCTAAAACCCACAGACTCCAACTCTGTCATTCTCCTAACCCCAAACCTGCTTTCTCTTTCTTGAGGGTATTTCTCTTCCTCATTATTTGTTTCCTTTTATGTTTACTGTCTCCACCACCAGAATATAAGTTTCACAAAATCAGGCACTTTATTTTCCTTATCACTGTGCCCCCAATGCCTAAAAATAGTGTTTTGCACATGGTTGGTGCTAAGTAACTGAAGACATAAATAAATGGAATGAAATGGAATTAAACGGAAAGCATGGGATACGACAAAGTGATGATGTTATTCAATGCTAATGATATGTTCTTCTAGTAAAAATGTTTTCTCACCCAAGTAGTTCAAGGACATCAGATAGACTGAGGCGATTGCCTCTCTGTTCCCCCTGCAAACCTCCATCACAATTTTGTAGCTACTTATTTTCTTCATAACACTTACCAAATTCTTACCTACTATATACTTACTTGTTTAGTAGGTTCATTGGTTGTGGTATATCTCCCTTACCCACTTAGAAAATGAGATCCACATGGGCAGAGATTTGTGTTTGGTTTATTCACTGAGGAATCCAACATCCCTACAGTGTTGCCCAGCATAGTGTAAGAACTCAGTATGTCTCCTCAAGGAATTAACTAATTGAAATTTCTTTTCTTTTCAATTTTTTAACATTTATTTTTGAGATACAGAGACAGACAGATCATGAGCAGGGGAGGGGCAGAGAGAGGCACATACAGAATCAGAAGCAGGCCCCAGGCTCTGAGCCATCAGCACAGAGCCCGACACGGGGCTCGAACCCACAAACTGTGAGATCATGACCTGAGCTAAAGTCGGACACTCAACCCACTGGTCTACCCAGGTGCCCCTAATTGAAATATCTGGGGTGTGGGGGAGTAGTATCTTCAATGAAATATATGTAATCTTGTGAATTACTGTGTTGGTTTATATACACAGAAGCCATTGCTCATGGCCTTATCTGTTACCTTTCCATTTCCGACCTGTCTACTTGTCAGGAAACAAAACTGAATTATACTAAATTATAGTTATTTAACCAAATGATATGAGATGTCTTGAACCAGGTGCTCTGAAAGATTTAGGCTATACCATGACAGAATCTGGTAGCCTAACACCAAATATCTTGGTAGAGCTCAGCGGGTTGGCCAGCACACCAGAATAAATGGTCTGTTTACTAATATGCATTCTGAACTGTAGTTTGATTCGATCCATTGTGCAATCATTGAATCCCCCTAATGAGCCACTTATAAGTCACAGAGGCCAGGTTTTGAATTAGAGGAGATTAACTGCACAATTTAGGTTTTTTTAGATAGTAAGAGAGAAATCTTTAACAATAAATTCCTTCTTGTTTCAAAGAAATCTCAACTGTTTTATTAAATAGTTCATCATGCAGTTCCCATTTCAAGATTAAAAACTATAACACATACCTGATTGCATCAGTCTGTTTTTCCAAACATATTTTCCTATTGTATTTGGACAGAAATTCCCAAGATTTGTAGAGGCCCCACAAATCCATAGACATTTACAGCTCATGTTTATTCTGAGAGGTAGACAATCAGTTGATAGAAAACTGTCTCATAAGTCATATTTTGGGAGAAGTCAGCTATCTATGTGTTATAGGCAGGGCTGGTAACCCACTGAACTAAAATGTGCCATTTAAGGAATGTTTTATGCTGTATGAAAAGGGAAGTTTACGGCTAAACTGCTTATTTGCAAGAAAAGCTTGTCTGCAATCATTGCATTCATTTCTTTGTACTCTGAGAAAAGAGCCTTAACTTTTTGATATGTCAGGTTCCCCATCCATAAAGTTGGCATGTTACTTATTATTTATCCCTAAGACATACCTTAAAAATATTGTGATGGCATATAATCATTTTTTTCTAAAACTAACGATGCAGTGTGAATATAAGAGTGGCTTCTATGGGTGTTTTCCTTCCTCTTCTCTGTAATGGATGTCATTTGGAGTTCTTGCTCTAAAATATTTATTTTTTAAAAAACTCCTTAGCAAAACTGAATACCAATATGTTTGTTCTATAAATGCCCCAAAGCCAAGAAATAAAGGAGAATGTCTGAAATTGTGTTTCCCTTCTGCAGGGAATTTGTCCACTTAGGGTTTCTCTGTCGAAATGACCTCAGTGTAGTCAGAGATAGCTATCCCTGGGTAAAACAGAAGACATTGCTGATTTCTTCAAAGATCATTCCAACCCCTATCCCTGCATTGAACTATTATGAAAGCGTTCATGGTAAATTCCTAAGAATAGTCAAAAACACTACTCTTTTAAAAAAGAGGTTACAAAATAAAACTCTGGTATAAGCTCCTTATAGTTCTGTGAATACGTTCTGTCAGTATCCACATTTTGCAAATAAGTGGGGAAGCCTTAAGTCACTTGACCAAGTCACTTATTTAGGAAATGCTAAATCTGAGTTTGAGACAGACTTGTGACGATGCTTGACTTTTCTGCTTATTATAGATGAAACTTCATGTAGTTTATTTTTGTGGTTGGTTGGTCTTTGTTTTGTTTTATCTTCTACAATATTTAAAAAGAAAAGGCAAGTGGAAAATATAACTTCATCCAACATTTTGTAGATATTGTGTCCCTAACATTTAAAAATCATGGTAAAAGTTGTTGAGTATAAAAAAATGATTTTTTTTAATTCTAGCCAAGATAAATTAATCTATTCCTGAAAAAGAAAACCATGGCAAAAATTTTAGGGCTCTCTGGCCTTAAAGTTGACATTTGTTACTTTTAATAAGTGTCCAAACCTCAGAAGACTAATCTTGTTCTCTCAAAATATGCTGTACTGGTCAGTTCACAGCACTTACTTCCCATTAACAGCCAGAGTTGGTGATTTAAGCATAAGTGGTACTCTACCAAGACAACATAATTAGTGCCTTTTATCATTATTGGAGGAAAGATACTTCTTTTCCTTCTAAGCACACAAGTATTATGACTATATGTGACCATAGAATTATCTTATTCACTAGAGGAGCTGTTTGAAAGTACATTAAAACAAAATTTTTAAAAGTTAGGGGCTCCTGGATGGCTGAGTCGGTTAAGCAACCAACTTTGGCTCAGGTCATGATCTCATGGTTTGTGGTTTGAGCCCCGCGTCAGGCTCTGTGTTGACAGCTCAGAGCCTGGAGCCTGCTTCGGATTCTGTGTCTCTTTCTCTCTCTCTGCCTCTCCCCCACTCATGCTCTGCCTCTCTCTGTCTCTCAGAAATAAATAAATGTTAAAAAAAAAATTTTTTTAAGATATAAAGGTTAAAAAAAGCATCAGGACCTCTTTGTTCATTGAACATGTAAAAGAACTCATTGAAAATTTGGAAGTATAAAAATGTGAATCATGGGAAAGCAGCTACATTTGCTTGATGCAAAGACAGACCTGTGTCAGAAGGCACAGAAGATGGTCAGAAAGCATAGCAGGTAACTGCAACATGAACTTCTTCTAAGGACAGAATTTCCCTAGATTGAAAGCTGCTTTGTCAAGACTCGCTCAATTTGGGAGGCAAGAAGCTTAATTCGGATACTTGGAGTATGGTTTCTTGGTAGAAACAAACAAACAAACAGAGTAATTTATTTATTTAATAAAATATCAGTATAAGCAGAAACTCTGTCAAACTTTGACAGCTGGGGCTGGATGGAATGGATATCTGAGTGAGGACCTTTATAGAGGGCTTTTAGGTAATGGCCTTGTCCTCTTAAGAGTTTTTATGTGTATTACTTTATTTGATCTTCACAGTAGCCCTGTGAGATAAGTACTGTAGTTATTCTCATTTTAGAGATGAAGAAACAAAAGCACATGAGCCTCTGTACGCACAGGACCAGGATTAAAGTCAGGCAGGTAGATCCAAGCTGCACACTCATAACCACCGTGGTAGGCTGGGTAATTGTTCCAAAGGCATCAGGGTTGTAAGCCCTGGAACCTGTCAACCTTACCTTACATGGAAAAGAACTTTTTGCAGATGTGTTTACCCATATTGAGAGTGAGAGGATTATCCAGGTGGGCCCTAAATTCCATCACAGATGTTCCTAAAAGAGAAAGATAGACAGACATCTGACACAGATAGCAGAGGAGCGGCCATGGGATTGCAGAAACAGAGATTGGAGTGATGCTGCTACAAACCAAGAACGCTGGCGACCACAGAATCTGGAAGAGGTGAGCTGTGGATTCTCCCAGAAAACTTTTGGAGGTCGTAGAGCGTTACTGTCTCCTTCACTGTGGCCCGGTGAAACTGATTGCACATTGCTGGCCTCCAGACTGTGGGAAAATAAATGTTTGGGGTTTTAAGCCGTAAATTTGTGGTAATTCCTATAATAATAAAATACAACCACTATATAGTACTCCTCCTTCAACAGACCCACATGGTGGAGTAGGCTGCTTGTAAATAGCTGCTGAACTTGAACAAGGAAGTTAACGTCTGAAGGTTTTAGATGCATTATCTGTAAAGCAAGGGGGTTGAACTATGTAATTTCAAAGAGTTTGTATAGTTACCATAAGAGAAATGTTCCCAGACCTTCAGTTAAGGGGTTTGCCAGATTATTTTTGGAAACTGATTTTAATTCGGCATTTTTTAAGGATCTCCTATGTACTAAGCACCAAGCACCAAGATATATTTGACCCTAAAGAATTTTTAAAATAAAAAAAATAGCATTCAATTGCCTGGGATTAATTACTTTATTTTTTTTAAATGAAACTTGGGACAACAGGGTGACTTAGTCGGTTAAGCAACCGACGTTAGCTCAGGTCATGATCTCGCAGTTTGTGAGTTCAAGCCCTGTGTCAGGCTCTGTGCTGACAGCTCAGAGCCTGGATCTTGTTTCAGATTCTGTGTCTCCCTCTCTCTCTCTGCCCATCCTCTGCTCGTGTTCTGTCTCTCTCCTTCTCAAAAAAAAAAATTTTTTTTAAACTTTAATACATAAAAAAATAAAGTGAAATTTAGCAGTGATATAATATTTGATAGAAAGATGGCCATAACTATGCAGACACACCCCTTATCAGAAAGTTTTGTGTAGTGAACATATCTTGAATGCTAACTCCTGCTTAGTTATAACCTCCCAGGGTTCTGTGCAGGAGAGGCAGAGTGAGGCTAAATCCAGACTCCACAGAAAAGAATATAATGACTTACGCTGTAAGGAAAGGCAGTGGTGCCAAACATTTGCTATTCCTACTGGAAAGAACAAGAGCTGAGAAGAAATCGTAACCGCTCCAGACACGTTCCTTCTTACCTGAAAGAGCTTCCAGGCTTTGTTACATAGCAACCATAACAAGGAAGACACTGGTTCAGAAAAGAATGTGGAAACATATTTATCCTCTGTAGTCATCAAATATTACAGAAATAATTACAAAGTGTCTTTCCAGCCATCAAGAAAACTTTTGGTTCTCCTCACTCATGTGCTAATGATTTCCATTTATTTAAAATGGAATTGTTTCCATTTATTTAATATTCTGAAATCCTAACATTTATTACCTAACATTATTTCTGAAAGTAGGCAAGGGAACATACATTAATAATTATAAAATGTGAATTCAAAACATATTATACATGGAATGCTAGTAACAGAAATAGCTGTCCACCAAGATCTGTTTCTTGGTTAAGTGTCCGAGAGTCAGAAGGGAGAAGAGCTATGGGGAGAAATCCAGAGGATTGTCTCAGAGGTAAGAAGAAGCCACAAGAAACATTAACACTCATTATTGAATTTGCTAGACTAATGTCTCAAAGTAGCAGTCCATAGGCCCAATATAGCGTATCAACTTTTTAGTTTGGCCCTCAAAATACTGGCCCAGGCAAGAATTCTTGGTAAAGTTTTAAGCAGTTAACAACCTATAGGGTTAGGGAAAAAATTCACATAATGATTCATATTACCAGCTTCTGTTAGCATTGAAATATGGGGCTTGTGGGCCCCTGAGTCTGTGTTCCTTTATGGTGACATGCAGCTCATTGCTGAGTGGCAAGAGTAAAAAGTAAATTGGATTGGTTTTGTATTCTTGTCACTATTAAAATTTAGAAATGAAAGATAGCCTGGGTAGGCATCATGTTTCAAGAAAAGAATTACCCTGCCTAACTTTCTATCATTTATTGCCCCCTGCATGGTCCCTAAATACATGTGAAATTTCAAAAGCCTTGCTAGATGGTGTCAGCCTATACCAAAGCTTTCTTTTACTACTAACACTCTGGAAATGCCAACAGAGGGACCAGTAAGAACCTGGTGGTAAGAACCACACTGCAGAAGCAGGTTTGCATGGTTCCCACAACCTCCCCAAGCCTCTCTCCAACTGCCAACAAGAACTAGTCCAGCACCATACGTATCATGAGTATTCTGTTAATAATCAACAGTCCATCATTAAGTGGTTCTCCAATTTAAGTGCTAAGCATAAAACACATCTCTGGGGCCATTTAAAAGTGTAAACTTCCAGGGCTCAACCTGAATATGAGATCTGCTTTGTTCTCAAGCACAGCATGGCAGTCCCTAGATTTCTCTTTGTGAAATATCATCTTCAATAATTAGCCCCTCAACGCATAATTGTTTTGTCTCACTTGATTATGTTTATTTTGACTGGTAATGATAGTACCTAATATCCATATAGTATAAAAGATTTGCTAATACAGTGGGGAACGGTGGGGGTGGGGGAGTGTTGTCTTTTGGGCACATATATCCCGGGAACAATGTTAAGATTTTATAGGTACGTCTTCCTATATAACCCTATAATATAGCAATTATTATGCCCATTTTTCAGCTGAAGAAACTAAGGCAAAGAGAGGTTAAGCAGTGTGCTCAAGGTCACACAACTAGTTAAGTGGTAGAATCAGGTCTGAACCCAGTTTTCTCTATGCTACAATGTTATCTTGCCTCCCAGAACTTTCAGATTTTCACAGTGACCTACAATAAAAAATATATTTATATCATGGTCTTCTTACATATAGATATACACACACTATATGTCTGTTTGTTTCTGTGTGTATATATGATATATAATAACATACACATACATCCACACATACATATATTCACACACACAATACTATGTATGATACATCTTGGCATTTTCTGTTCATTCAGTCTCATATATTTAATGTTGCTTTTTAATCCACTAAATTGATTTCATAACTTTCTAAGGGCCATGACACAGAGTTTGAAAAACAGCAATAAACCTTAAATTTCAAAAGAACAATAAGGAATATTAGATACTCTAGTTTATAGACCATATGGCTAAAGTATGCAAGAGAAGGACATGTTGAAAATTAACTCATATGAGTAATCATCTTTCATTCCAGACCTCTCTGAGTATTGATAATAGAAATTGTTATAATTTATTACGGGTTCTGTGCTTTATAATCTTCCAAAACCTTTTCAGATTTGATATCTTTTAATGTTCACAAAACTCTATTAAGTATTAAAAAAACAACCAACAGTAATAATGTAATATTTCATTATTTTATTGTTCTGTGGAATTTAAGGATTTCCATTTCCACCAGAATACTATTGAAGTATACCTACTGGAGAATTCTTTTCTTCTTCATTTTTTTTAAGGTAATGGATGCTGTATTATTGGAAAACCAATAATTAGCTTTCTTGATAGAAATTAGGAATGCCTGGTGTTTTAAAAAAAAGCAGAGAATATAGGTATATGGTTTAATAAATATTTTTAGTAATAATTTTTCATCAAGTTAGCTAACATACAATGTATACAGTGTAGTCTTGGCTTCGGGAGTGGTTCTCATGATTCATCACTTATGCACAACACCCAGTGCTCATCCTAACAAGTGCCCTCCTCAATACCCATCTCCCATTTTCCCCATTCACCCCAAATCCCCACCTCCATCAACCCTCAGTTTATTCTCTGTATTTAAGAGCCTCTTGTGATTTTCCTCCTCTGTTTGTAACTTATTTTTTCTTATTTTCCCTATGGTCTTCTATTAAGTTTCTCAAATTCCACATGTGAGTTAAAACATATGATATCTTTTTCTGACCGACTTATTTCAGTTAGCTTAACACTCACCAGTTCCATCCACAATGTGCAAATGTCAAGGTTTCATTGCTTTTCATTGCCAAGTAGTATTCTATTGTGTGTGTGTGTGTGTGTGTGTGTGTGTATACATATATACGTTTATATATGTATGTATACATCTTCTTTATCCATTATCAATTGATGGACATTTAATCACATTAATGGAAGAACAGGTAAAACCATATGGTCCTATCAATAGATACAGAAAAAGCTTTAGACAAAATATAGCATCCTTTCTAAATAAAAATCCTCAAGAAAGTCAGGATAGAAGGAACATACCTTAACATCATAAAAGCCATATATGGAAGGTCCACAACTAATACTATCCTCAATGAGGAAAAACTGACAACTTTCCCTTAAGATTAGGAATATGACAGGATCCCCACTCTCACCACTGTAGTTTAACATAGTGTTTGAAGGCCTAGCCTCAGCAATCAGACAACAAAGTGAAATCGAAGACATTCAAATTGGCAAAGAAGAAGTCAAACTTGCACTTTTCCCAGATGGCATGATACTCTACATCAAAAACCCAAAAGACTCCATCAAAAAAAACCACTAGAATTTGATGCATGAATTCAGCCAAGTCACAGGATATAAAATCACTACACAGAAATCAGTTGCATTTCTATACACCAATAATTGAAGAAACAGAAAGAGATATCAAGAGATATCATTTATAATTGCACCAAGAATCATAAAATACCTAGGAATAAACTTAACCAACGCAGTGAAAGATCTGTATGCTAAAAGCTATAGAAAGCTTATGAAAGATATTGAAGACACAAAGAAATGGAAAATCATTCCATGCTCATGGATTGGAAGAACAAATATTGTTAAAATGTAAATACCATCCAAAGCAACCTATACATTCAATACTATCCCAATCAAAATAGCACCAACATTTTTCACAGAGCTAGAACAAACTATCCTCAAATTTGTATGGAACCACAAAAGACCCCGTTTCGCCAAAATTATATTGAAGAAGAAAACCAAAACGGGAGGCATCACAATCCCAGACTTTAGCCTCTACTACAAAGCTGTCATCATCAAGACAGTATGGTACTGGCACAAAAACAGACACATAGACCAATGGAATAGAATAGAGAACCCAAATATGAACCCGCAAATATATGGCCAACTAATCTTTAACAAAGCAGGAAAGAGTATCTAATGGAAAAAAAGACAATCTCTTTAGCAAATGGTGCTGGAAGAACTGGACAGCAGTATACAGAAGAATGAATGAACCTGGACCACTTTCTTATACATACACAAATATAAAGTCAAAATGAATGTAAGAGCTAAATGTGAGACAGGTAATCATCAAAATTGTACAGGAGAAAACAGGCAACAACTTCTTTGACCTCAGCCACAGCAACTTATTACTTGACATGTCTCTGAAAGCAAGGGAAATAAAGCAAAAATTAACTATTGGGACCTCATCAATATAAAAAGTTTCTGCACAGCAAAGGATACAGTCAACAAAACTAAAAGGCAACCAACAGAATGGAAGAGGATATTTGCAAATGAGATTTCAGATAAAGGGTTAGTATCAAAAATTTATGAAGTATTTACCAAACTCGACACTTGAAAAACAAATTTCTTCCAGTGAAGAAATGGGCAGAAAATATGAATAAAAATTTCCCAAAGAAGACATCCAGATGGCCAACAGACACATGAAAAGATATTTAACAGTTCTCATCATCAGGGAAATACAAATCAAAACCACACTAAGATACCACCTCACAGCGGTGAGAACGGCTAAAATTAACAACTCAGCAAACAACAGATGTTGGAGGGGATGTGGAGAAAGGAGTACCCTCTTGCACTGTTGGTGGGAATGCAAACTGGTGCAGCTACTCTGGAAACAGTGTGGAGGTTCCTCAAAAAATTAAAAATAGAACTATGCTATGACCTAGCACTACTAGGAATTTATCCAAAGGATATAGGAGTTCTGATTCATAGGGACACACGTACCCTGTGCTGTCAACAATAGCCAAATTATGGAGAATTCTTGACTTCATAGTGTCAGTCTGCCACATTGCCAAGATTTTGTCTTTTAAAACATATTTTACTCTAATAGATCTTCCTGTATAATGAAGTATTATTGTACTTATATTTCTTAAAAAAATAAATATTTTTAAGAAATATAAACTATTTTTAAAAACTTAGAGTAGGACATATTCATTATCTTTTTCAAAGAAAACAGTATCAGCAACCTGCCAACTCAGACACTATAGAGACATCTTTAGCTGATATTTTCTTTTGGTTTCCTTTCAAAATCAGTGGGGCTTACAGGTGCTTGGATGGTAATGTGATGCCATATATTCACAAATGGTCAGTACAGCCTTGACTTTTCAGTCGGAGGCATTACTCACCCTTTTTGGAGTGTCAGGCAGAGTTGCTCGAGGAATGGAGATGTGATTTTCTGCCCCTTCCATAAATATGCACATTGACATGATAGGGCTTTCTCACATGCTATTTTGGATGGGCATTTCCCCTCCCCATCTCTCCTTGGAGACAGAAAATTAGTTTTGTCAAAGTTATTCTCAATGCATTTAGAATCATCCAAGTTTTAATTTTAGTTGGCTTTTATGATAGCTTCCTTGAATTTGTATAAAGAACATTCTGATATTTTTAATACTGAATTGTCTGGAACCTCTCATTTTCCCTGTTTTCTAACTCTTATTTCTACCTATAGATCCAAGTATCCAAAAATTCCATGAAAATTGTTCTGAGGGAAAATTATAAGCTGTTCTCTTCAAAGATTCACCAACTCTTTTATTATTTAAAAACGATTTCTTCTATTGTTTCTCTTAGACCCTGATCATTGATATAGCTCCTTAAAGATCCATCACAACCAAGAAGTATTTTATTCAACACAGGGAAACCTTTTTTCCCCTCAAACATGTATTTAAAATGTTAGCCTCGTCAGTCATTGTGGCCCTTTTACATAGCAAAAGACACTTTCCAAAGCATCCAGACATTTCTTTTTATTTTAGAAATGAGGAAAGGGAAAGGCACAGTCTTTAAACACCCAGTTAGCCTCCTTTCCTGTTTACCACGTTGCCAAAAAGCAGAGCTCATGTTTGTAGAATGCCATGAATTAGCATATTCTACATCATGAATAATTTGTAACCACAGTATTATTATTGTGCAAAAAAAAATTCCTTGAAAGCATCAAGATTCTACAATAGAAAGTAAGTTGTTGTATGTGCCCATGCATGTAGGTATTCTAAAAGACTTTCTTTGATTACTGTGTAAATGGTAAATAGAAATCCATATAGTTTCAAGTCTGATTCTACATCTGCTAATTGGATTTTGCTGTATGGATTTAGTAAGCCAATATTGATGCTCTTAAGTAAACATCTCTCAGAATGCATGCATATGACAAAGCTGGTTTTTCTTTTAATCGCCAGAATCAATGACTAAATTGGAGGTAGGCCAAGTTCTTTGCAAAAGCAATATAGGTTATAATGAAAGGATTTTATACTTATTTTAGTATCAGCCTTAGACCGAATGGAAAGAAAACAGAAACGTAGAATCCTAAAGGTCTTCCAAGGGCAGAAATTCATCTCTTTTCCTAACAGGAGTACCCACATTATTCTGAACTGTTCTGTTTTACATCTAATTCCTGGCTGACAAGTGTCCGCTTTTCATGCTTATTCATTCGTCACCCCTGTGTTCTCTCTGCCTGCAAGGCATCCAGCCTGCCTTCTATCACATCTCTGCAAATGATAAAGGATATGCTTACAATGTTACGCCCGTCCTCTTGCGGAGGCATCCAGAAGTGAGCAGCTGCACTTCTGGACAACCACCATATATTCTATGTTCATCACACCACCTGAGAGCTAGAAAAGAGGGTTTATGGCAGAAATTAAAAGGATTTTGCAGGAAGAAGTATTGCCTCTTCGGGGGGTTAAATGTGAGATCACTTGAGAAATTACATAAAATTTATATGGAGTTTAAAGCCAAGCCATTAAAACAAAATAATTACAAGGTATTCAATGACGGCTCAGTTAACCTGTCTTCTCAAAGTGCGTGCCTCTGATGTGTGGTCACCATTCTCAGGAAACAAGAATCCTCGAAAGAAGTGCCTTCATATGGCAGGAATTTGAAAATCATGCCCAAAACAACACTATATCCTAAGAATTAGAGCATGCTCCATTCAAACCCATCACCTCTTAATGATGCTGCTGACTTCTATCACCATTCAATTTTTACAAAAGAGCAGTGGATTCTCATGATGGCCATATTACCAGTTCCTGAGCACCCCTCAACCCAGATTGGCTTTCATTCACCCTTCGCACATAAATGTCCCAAACCAGTGGCTTCTTCACCTTCTGAGTCTTTCCCTGCATTTGTGCTGTAGGCTTTTCATCTCATTAAAACTTTATTCTCCTTTTGGTTCCTTTGACACAGGTTTATTTGGTTTCTCTCTTGCCTCTTTGTTCATGCCATGTCCTTTTGCTGGCAGCCTTTTCTCTTGAATGTTGGTCTTCTGTGTCTTAAATACTCAGTGTTTCTCCTGGTGATGTCATCTATTTCCCATACTTCAGTCGTCTCCTGGACAACAAAGCACAAATCTCTTACAAGGAGGTTTTTTATAAGTTCTAGGCCAGCGGGTCTCAACCTGGGGTGGATTTTGCCTATTGGGGACATTAAGCATCTGTCTGTCTTGGGGCATTTATTTTGCCACAGCTGGAAGGGATGTTCTTGGCTTTTAGTAGGTGACACCCAAGGATGCTGCTAAGTATCTTGCTATACACAGGCAGTCTGACAACAACAGAGAATTATCCAGTCCCAAATGTCAGTAGTACAGAGTCTGAGAAAACATGATCTGGATTTATTGTACTTTCCATTCGAATACTTGTATACACCAAACTGAACCTGTACCCAATACATCGCTATCTTTCTCTTCACTTTCCTAATTCTGTACTATTTCATCTACTGCTGGTACCATTTTAACAATTACAATAGCTAAGAATGTACTATTATTCTTGCCTCCTGGCACTCTCCAAATACCTAGGTCTTCTGAAGTGTATGATCTTTTTTATTTCTAGAATCTGATTCCTCCTCCTCCTCCTCCTGCTTCCTCCTCCTCCTCACTATCACTAGCTGAGTTCAAGACCCCATCTTTCCTCCTCATATACTCAGATGGGTTCCTAACTATCTTCTGTCTCTTTACCACCTCAATCCATCCGTCACAATGAGGGGAGTATGATATCTGATCTCCCGCCTTTGCTTAAAAGCTTTTGAGGGTTTGCCATTCCTTAGCATGGCAGAAAGTAGATCTCAGCTTACCTTTTTAGTCTTGACTCTTTATCTTATGCATTATCATCTTAAGCACTTTAGCAAGTGTTTACCAAAGAATATACTACTAAATATTAAAATAATTTGTTTTCACTATTTGGATACATATGTGCCTCACTGTTTTTCTTAGCCCTCATTTTGTGATATGCTGATTAATTTAATCAAGAGTGAGTCAATAGGTTCTTTAATTTGAAAACTAATTCCAGTCATTATTTCTTCACCCTACCCCACATCAGATGGGAGTTTTTCAGAATGATTTTTTTCATAAACAAGATATATCTTGTCAAAATCATTTTGTCCTATAAAAGTTGTTCATTGCTGTTATTATTTTCATTAGTGTTTGGCATTTTGCCAAAATTTTTGTTTTAATGCAGGTTCAAAACAAGGAGAAACTACTACGTAAGAAAAGAAAGAGTTAATAAAAAAAGATAAAAAAGACAAGAGTAACAAGTTTTTAAAGTTTGTGCCAGAAGGACACAGATTAACCAAAAGAAGTGTGAAAGGGATGTCTGTAATAGCAAAATATATACAAATCAAGGCCCAGAAGGTTCTAATGTAGCACTGATTACTTTGCCGTAAGGTTGTCAGTAATTTGATAAATATGTTTCTTACATGTAAAATAAAGACATGACTTTCATATGTCTATGACTTTGAATTCTAATAACTCTGTGGACTTTAAGTGTTTATTTTTGCATTATACTCAATTTCTTGATCATCAAATCGGAAGTGGCCTTCTTACAGAAACTTTGTCCCTCTTTGGAGAGTCTCTTGCCTTAACCTCAATTTGCATATATCCATAATTTTCTTACAACTCCTAAGCTTTTGAAGATTGTCTTATGCCAGGAAATTCAACAAATGGCAAGTATGTAATAATGGATTTTTTTTCTCTGTCCATGATTCCAGATGGTGCTTTCTCATAGCTCCTTGAAAGACATTAGGGATATACCTCCAGAGTCTCTGGGTTTCTACCTATAGTTCAGTAGGCTAAAATGGTACTTTTAGATTCTTAATCTATATCAAAGACATGGCATGGAAGGAGAGAAGCAAATTAACTAGATAAAATTCCAATAACTTTTCATTGGAATGAGCTCGAACTGTATGTGTGTGAAATAAAATGTTTAGTTGATGTTTTGTTTATTGAAAAGTTTCTTCAAAGCTCTGTGGCTGATTCATCTTTTTTTTAACTTTGGTGTTTTAAATGGTAAACTGATTTTTTTTAATTTATAGTGTGTTTTTTTTAAATGTTTATTGATTTTTGAGAGGGCACACACCTGCATGCATGTGGGGGAAGGGCAGAGGGAGACAGGGCAAGAGAGAATCCCAAGCAGGCTCCATGCTGTCAGCACAGAGCCTGATGCGGGGCTCAATGATTTCACAAACCAGGAGATCATGACCTGAGCCAAAACCAAGAGTCAGACACTAACCAACTAAGCTACCCAGGCACCCTAAAATGACAAACTGATTTCTAACATGTTTATGTCTACCTATAACAATTTTTAAAAGTCTACCACATATTGTAGCAACTATAACTATATAAATATGTAATTAGGCAGTTGACATATTTAGGTAGACATGACTAATCTTCTAATTGAAGGATGGCTACCTAATTACATATTGAGAGATTTCTAGATTCATACCCATAGTTACTCTTTTCCTTGCCTTGTGCTTGAGACACCTCAAGAAACTATATTCATTTCAGGATTCCAGTGTTCTGTTTTCCCCTCTGAAACAAAAACTTCCTATTGAGTTATTGTTGAAAAGATCTCAGAGTTATTACAACTTCCATAGTATCAATTATGAAGAGAAAAATATATACATAATAGACTGAGTTGTGTTAGAATCATGACAATGGGACTTTTTGATAAAAAATGTGATTACCATATTTGATTATCAAAAATTACTAAGGAAATGCAATTTATCGGTGTCACTGATTTTTAAAATTAGGTTGTCCAAAGCATTCCATTAAAGATTAAAGTAGGGGCACCTGGGTGGCTCAGTTGGTTAAGCGTCTGGCTTTGGCTCAGGTCATGATCTCACGGTTT
The DNA here is from genome assembly GCF_006229205.1 of Suricata suricatta. Taxonomy (NCBI): domain Eukaryota; kingdom Metazoa; phylum Chordata; class Mammalia; order Carnivora; family Herpestidae; genus Suricata; species Suricata suricatta. Next base: position 118,839,479 of record NC_043700.1, read on the forward strand.
GTGGGTTCAAGCCCCGCATCGGGCTCTGTGCTGACAACTAGCTTAGAGCCTGGAACCTGTCTTCAGATTCTGTGTTTCCTCTCTGACCTTCCACTGCTCATGCTGTCTCTCTCTGTCTCTCAAAAAAAAAAAAAACAATTAAAAGAAAACAAAACAAAAGATTAAAGTAGAAACAGTTAATAGCCTCTGAATTTCATGTTTTCCACCACACAATATATAATAACCCAGATTATAGTATAGTACTAACAACATGAGGTTAAAAAAATACAAAGACACATAACATACTAAACTGGAACATTTTTATAGCATTTTCCATAAGCGAATAAATGTTAATTATTAGTTTTGTCATGTATTTTATTACCTGTGCTTTCCAGATCTACGGAAGACATTTGAGCAGGAGCCCCTCGGAAAGGAAGTATCCTTGGAGCAGGAAGTCTTGCTCCAGTGTAGACCACCTGAAGGGATCCCAGTGGCTGAAGTGAGTAACAGCAATTCTTTGCATTTAGCAACTGGTACTTAGTTATTCTAATGGAGGCCTAATCCATGGCTAATGGTGCAGTGAATTAGGGTATGGCATGATGAATGGTTGGTAATGGAGTCCTAACTGCCTGCTGCTGGCAAAATAGATTGATTGGGAACTGATTAATGACTTGGGAGTCAATTAGAATGCCCCACTGGACAAAGCCACAGGCAGCTTGGTTTAATTTTGTCATTCTCTTTCAAGAAATCAGAAACATCGCTTTATTTTATCTGGCACTTATCATATAGAGAGGTGATAAGACTTAATAAAGTACCATCGGTTTTATTATTGTTCTTGATAATATGCAAAAAAAAATGTAAGAGAGGGTGTCTGTGTGTGTGTGCCTGTGAGCCTGTGCACCCCACATATATATTTCCTGTTCCATGATATAATCTAAAGGCCATATCTATACACCATGAATAAAAACATGTTTGAGAAATAACAAGTGTCAATTATTTCCTACCATGAGCTTTCCACCAAGCTCTTCTTTCTTCTTTTTTTTTTTTTACTAAAACAAAGCCTGTTGACTGTTAATAGAGTACTATGAATAAGATACATACCATGTTTTTCATTAGCACCAAATCATAGTGTCCTTTGAAAATGCCTGTTTGCAGGGGGTAACCCTACATGGCCACAAGGGAGTGCCTTGCGCTCCTTGAGACATTGACCATCACAGAGCATCCTTGTTGAGGAAAATTGTCTAATACTGTACCTTTCATTTGTTAACAAATAACTCTAAGCTCTCAAAAATGTTACCTTTTATGATTATTAGGAGACATCCTAATGGGCATCGAACACTATTGCTCTAGCTAATTGGGCATTCTGTGGGCCTGGGAACACATTCAGTCTGACAAGTGACATACATAGGTGCCAATCTGTTGGTCTTCATTAACCTCCCAACTACATTGAGTTCTTTGGAATTATTATTCTTTTATTGAAAAAGGGCAATTTGGGCCCGAATATGAGCCAGCTAATTTATTTCTTTTTGTAAAAATAAGCCTTGAATTCTCTTTATCTGTGAAATAACAAAACAATATTATCGACACAATATAGTTCAAAAAGTGTTTCATAGTTAATTATGTACTTACTGTTAGCTTTCTTGTAGTTTTTCAGACTTTTGAAGGTTGAAGCAAAGGTGGGAGCCCCCTCAGCTGATCTCACCACCACAGGATTAACATCCGATTGCTCTTTCCAAATTATTATAAATAGTAAATTCAGAAATGTAAGCAAGGATTTTAGAAAAGAGCTCCATTTTTTTTCTCTCACAGCCATTTATATCCATGTGTCAATGCAAAGACTCAAAGTAGTGCTCTTAATGAAAGCTTTTATTTTACATTGCAAGGAGAGAACTATATTTTGCTTTGTTACTGGCATTTCATGGCACTTTCTAGCACTGCATCAGAGACTTTACATAATTATAGCTGTTTATCCAACCACATCAAAACCTTATCTTCCAACACTGATGCATAATCTGTGATGAAAGGAGGCAGATCTTCTCTATTCAGTATTTTATTTCACTTATTGTAATAGTTCATCTGTCTCCTTAATTGTATTTTTAAAATTTGAATTCAGACTTCCATTAAACTACCTTAAAGAACTAAGCATGTCCTGAATAACATGGGTGTCCACAGCCTCATTTTTACCCAGTGCTTCCTACAGATTGGTGGTCCTTGCCAAGATGTTCAGTGAGGAAAGCCTAGTAATTTTTTCTTTTTTTCTTTTTTTTTTTTTTTTAGTCGCTCCAACAAAGTGATTCACTTTGTCAAGGAGTAAAGATTCATGACTGAAAACTAATTGGCTGTGAATTTTATTTGTATCATCAGTGAGGAAGAGACCAATTAACACTTGGCAAGCTCAAAAATCATATACCCATTTGACATTCAAAGAACTATATTTAATGCATTTTTTTCCATTTTTTTTTGAAGTCAGAAGAGACATCAAACAGTCCTGCTCAAGAGCAGGCTAATGAACTCCCAGGTAGATATTTTCCAACACCCATAGAATCACCAAGATTAGAAAGCTAATAAATACCTTAATGGGACACATTACAACAGTCATTTGCTTAAGAGGAGCAGATAAGTGAAAAAATGAAAGGAATGAAATGTAACCTGGTGAATTAAAACATTATAAGATTATTTTGATTATATGATAAATGAATTTATTATTTAATATTTAAATTTTTTGAAGACTAAAAGCATAAATATAGCTTAGAATGAAATACTGATCTTACAGATCAAACTCTTGCATTTTACCATAAATAAAATCAAACATGAAGGTATACTGACAAGGATTTGTGCTTCTTTTGTGTCCAAGGCAAGTGATTCTAAAAAAGTCCAATAGTAAATGCTCAGTGGATACATGACTTGATCGATTCAGTTGATCTTTGTTTTATAAGTATGTGTCTAGCTCCAATGAAGAAGTAGTCAGGTACATTCTTTGCAGAACGTGAGGAAACAATTTTCTTCCTTCCCATACAAGTCAATAAATTTCTAAAGAACTCTACCAATCTATTTTTTGAGAGAGAGAGAGAGAGAGAGAGGGAGAGAATGAGAAGGGAAGGGACAAAGAGAGACAGAGACAGAATCCAAACAAGGCTCCAGGCTCTGAGCTGTCAGCACAGAGCCCAACGTGGGGCTCAAACCCATGAATGTGAGATGATGACCTGAGCCAAAGTTAGATACTTAACCAACTGAGTCACCCAGGTGCCTCAAGGACTCTACCAATCTTAAATTACAGTGGTATCACTTTTGATGCAAATAACAACAGAGGCATGTCTGAGGTCATAAATAACATTTAATATAATCCTTTATTTTGGCTTTGGTCTCTATTATAAAATATTGAAATAACTTCCTCTTAGAACTCTAAGTATAACCATTTTAACTTTTCAACTTTGGGCAAGGTGTTTCAAATCTCTGTGTATATCTTATATGTTTTCTGAATTATAAAATGGAGATAATAATAATAGTGTCTATCCAGAATGTAGTTTTGGAGTTTAAATGAGATGATACACGTAAATTGCTTAGAATATGTAGAAAGCTAAAGAAACATCAGCCATTTTTAGTACTATTATTGTATCACCATTTATTGATTTACAGAAGACTAAATTCAAGCTCTTGAATTCAGAATAGGCACTAAGCACATTGTACCTGTGCTGGGTGCTGTGGGCCGCACAGACATGAAGCTTCTGTCTTATGAAAAATCACCAATGTGCCCTCCTGTGTTCTCTAGCCAGGGCTTTGTTGAGAATCCATAAAAACTGCAAATGAAGATCCCATTGTAAGCCTCAAACAAGGAAAAGCCCTCATGTATATAAATATCTACTTCATGAATGGCTTGTTAATGTAACTATCAACAGCAAGTCATGACATGCTGCTGTCCTTTCTCTAATTTTTGAAGGTCCTGGTGTTCACTTGGTCATTATGATCCTAAGACATTAGATCAGCCTGCATATTTTATTTCAAAGAGGACATTTGGGCTGAGGCTACTTTTGGTAGTTCTCCTTTTCAGGACCAAAGGAAAGGGAGTGACAAAGTTTCAGAGGAGGAAGAGGCCAATCTAGATTTCTTATCCTCCATCTCTCCAAGTGGTGACCCTTTGGGTAAGAAACATTATGTTGTGGGCACCCCAGGATAAAGCACATGGGTTCCAGAGCTCTTAAGCTTGGCTCTCCCTCCTCTTGTCTCCTTGCCAACTCCTTTCTTTAAATTTGTTTTATTTAAGATATTTAACAACTCTATGACTTCCTTAGCCCTGGGGCAGAATCTGAAAGCTTTGTGCTGTGTCAGGTATAAACCCTTCAGCTGCTGAATCACAGGGTGGTCCAGGGAGCCATCCAGTCTTGGGATGGAGAAGGGGAGCGCTCAGTCATTTAGCAGCACATATAGAATTATTTCAGCCATACCATAACACCTGGTATGGATGAACCAATGTGATTGGCTCCTATGTACAATGATTTTTTATAGCTCCAACTACTACTTATGTTGAAATGTATCTGTTTACTCCTCTGCCTGCCTGACTAAACTGTGAAGAAATAAGGAGCAAAAAGGGGGTTTGCTCATGTTTTATCTCTAATACCCAGAGACTGAACCTACTTAGCAGATTCTCTAACTATATTTAATTAAATGAAGGAAAGAGTCCCTGTTGGGTATGGCTATACTTGTCACCACTGAGGTTGCAGCCCTATTGAGAGAACTCAGTGTGGGGTGAGGGGATTCATTAGTCTGAAGCTTGAGAGCAAAGTTCCAACCCACAACGACTGGAAGGAAAAAAAGGGGGGCCATTGGGAGTTCCTTAGGTTCAAGGAGTGTAGGGCAGATTAATAATAATCATATTACAATTAAGAGTAGACCACATGGGAGAAAGAAAAACAACCACCAGAAGCAGTCTAAAATGGTGTTGCCCACTATGTTAGTGGTCCTTGTTAGGACCACGCCAAAAATACAATGTTTTTGTTACATTTCTGGAAGGGCATTTTGCCTCCCTTTCAATAGACAGGCCTCCCTACCCCCTAAACCAGCCTGAAAATTAATACACTGATGCAGGGCGCTGGGTGCTCCAGCAGTATAATAGCAGCACTCCATAAAATGAATCCCTCTTTGCTCATCTTAGTTTATGCCTCCAAAATGCTGTGTCACATGGTGAGCCAGAAATAGAGATACTGTATTTCATCAGAGTATCTCTTTTGGAGGGTTCTGGGATCAAAACATCAATGGATACAAGATTTGTTGGCATGGCGGAAGGAGCAAAACTGAATTTTTCACTAAAACCCGTGATTTGTATCACCTTTAACAAGGGGATAATTGCTTCTCTAATTATAATTGAGCCATTTCTCATAGGAGTTTAATTGGAGGCACAGAGCACGATGTTCAACTTATTGACCCAGTTTTGCTTAGAAGCCGTCCTCTATTTATCAACATTTGCATCTCTAATTAGCAAGTGGGGAAATATGGGTTGAAGTGCAGAAGAATAGTTTATTTGGCTGAGCTTAGTCTTGATAAGCAGGGAACGGACTTTTTTTTTTTAAAGTGAATACTACCGGGGCAGAAAGTGGCTGGCAGCTAGTGGCTCTGCCAAATGTGCAGCATCAGGTGGCTCTCCATCTAATTGATTATTAATATGGCTGCCGAACATTTTGTTTCATGAGAGGCACGCGTGTTTCACTGCCATCCCCTCATAATTGGAACTTCATGTTGATGCCTTTCCGTGCAGGTGCATTGTCTTCCAAGCTGCGCTTTATATTCTTTGCAGGCGAAAGGGAGAAAAGAAGAGTTTGAATACGAATTTGGGAAGACTTACTGCTGTCAGCACCCACTAATATCTGTTGGAGTTTTCTCCTCGCATGTGTGTAGCAACAAGAAGGCGTTTTTATTACTAGCTGATTATCAGCCTTGCAAGCAGTTTTGCACAAGTATGAGGTTCCCTGGCCACTAAGCAGCTTGCAAGCTTTGCATTGGTTCAATCTACAGTTGCCAGCGTCACCTCTTTATTATGGTTACCCCATATGTTTCTCTTTCAATATCTGCCTCTAATAGTTATACACAGAGCTGACCACAAGCCCAGATAACCAGGTAAACCAAGTTAAAAATAATAATAACATTAAATGATGCCAAAATTCATTTTAAAAAACAGTAAGAAATTATAAACCTTTTTCGGACTTGTAATAGATGTGGTTTGACTTGATGCAAATACATAAGGGTTCCTTTGAGCTCTAGCACAGCATGCAGCTTTTAGTTTTTATTTTATTTTTTATGTCTTTATTATTTTATTTTGAGAGACAGAGACAGAGAGCGAGCAGGGGAGGCTCAGAGAGAGAGGCAGACACTGAATCTGAAGCAGGCTCCAGGCTCCCAGCTGTCAGCACAGAGCCCGATGCCGGGCTGGAACTTATGGACTGTGAGATCATGACCTGAGCCAAAGTCGGACACTTAACCACCCAGGCGCCCCAACAGCTTTTAGTTTTTAATCATTAATTCCTTGATTCAAAAATATTTATTGTCTCCTGACCGTGTGCTGGATACCCTTCTAGTTGCAAAAGATACAAGTCAGCCAAAGTCCCTAATGGGTTAAAAGAAAACAAAAAGATGACTAAACAAGAATAGAAATAAATGACCAAGGAATTGTCAGATAATTGCAAGTTAAAAGAAGTAAGAAAAGGTCATATTTGAGAGGTTGATGGTTATGTGGATTGGAAGTCACTTCAAAGGCCAAGGAGAATCTATCTGCGGAGGTACTATATGAGCTGTGATGACAGGATAGAGCCAGTCTTAAAAAGATTTGAATCAGGCAGTTCCATATAGGGGGAGCAAACTACCCTCAGCAGGAGTTGATGTGTCTTTAGATTTAAAGAGGCCAGTGTAGGGGCGCCTGGGTGGCACAGTTCGTTAAGCATCCGATTTCAGCTCAGGGCATGATCTCACAGTTCGTGAGTTCAAGCCCCTCATTGGGCTCTGTGCTGACAGCTCAGAGCCTGGAACCTGCTTCGGATTCTATGTCTCTCTTTCTCTGCGCCACCCCACTCACACTCTGTCTGTCTGTCTGTCTCTCTCTCAAAATTAAATAAAACATTAAAAAAATAAATTAAAAAGAAAGAGGCCAGTGCCTTAGAGGCACAGTCAAGCCCCGAGGAGGGCTTTGTGGACTTACAGGAGGATGAGTCTGTGGACTTATAGACATGGAAAGTAGTTTAGACCAATCTCTGAATGGATGAAAACCACTGGAGATTTTCAGTAAAGAATTGTCATGTTCTGGTATGCATGCCTTTCAAAGATCATTCTTGCTGCTGCGTGGAAAACAGACTTTGGTATTGTCAGAATGGAAGCAGGGATCCATTAAGCAGACCTTGCCTGAACCTAAGCAAGAGAAAATGGTTGCTTGCTTTAGGGTAGAAGTAAAAGAGGTGGAGGGAGATGAGAAATAAAGGACATATTTTAATTTCTGTGGGAATAAAAAATTCTTTTAGGGGGGGGATAAAAATTTCTGAACATGATTTTTAAATTTGCTCTTATTAAGTGAATAAGACCTAGAAAAGATTTGGTCTTTCAGGAGAAAGTAAAATCATCCAGGCTAAGCTGCAGCTGTTTTCAAACACAACCTCTTTCTTAGTGGCAACAGATAATGACCTAGCCTGCATCTCTAATCACAGGTCAAGATGATCTTTTATTTCTGTTACCCTTGTTTGTTAAGAAAAGGATATCTGTTTCTCCAGAAAGTTCTCTTGTTTTGGAATTTCAGCAATTGTCTCTATATGTCTATAGGTGCTTTTCACTGCACATTTACAGGGGGTGACAAAATGGCAGTCCTGGAGAGCAGAAAGCTCATACATTCTTTTTTTTTAATTCTTAAATGTTTATTATTTATTTTTGAGAGAGAAAAGGAGAGAGAGAGAGAGAGAATACAAATGGGGAGGGGGCAGAGAGGGAGACACAGAATCCCAAGCAGTCTTCAAGCTCCGGGCTGTCAGCACAGAACCCAACACAGGGCTTGAACCCACGAACCTTGAGATCATGACCTGAGCCAAGTCAGACACTTAACCGACTGAGCCACTGAGGCACCCCAAAAGTCCATCCTTTTTAAAGGTGGCCAGACTTAGCAAGAGTCCCATTCTTACTTGGTTAATAAGAAATACTGAGTGTTCCTTATCCTGAAAGGCAAGTTTGTGGTAAAGAATCATTAGGAACTAACCAATGACTAGTCAAGGCATAGTAGCTTTGCCCTAAAAAAATTAGCATTTTAAGGACATTTCAGTGCTATTTTGCTCCCTTGGAAGATATTAGATATTCTACTCTGGGCATTGGGTGGTTGTCGCTATTAGTTGATTTAAAAGTTCATTAGGTTAGTGTTCTTTCATCTTCTCATAGTTGAACTTAGGATTTAGGAATGGAAGTTTTCAGATTTCAAGACAAGTTTGCCTCCGCAGTATGGTCTGTGTACATTCAGCTCTCAAAAGCAATAAGCCAGACATATGTGCAATTAAGGGAGTGTTTCCTCAATAGGAAAACAAATTCCTTTCTTAGCAAATTTCTTCCCTTTGCAGAAGTTACAACTGAGCAAAATGTCACTACATTTTCCACTTGTTTTTTTTTTTACAATTGTCTAGAGATATAATTTCAACATGCTTGAAGAACAACAGTTTCTAAAGAATAAAAACACACATACTTTCACAATCCTATTGAATGTACAGAGTATTTTGGACAATAGTCGATGTGAGTAAGTATCTTATTTGATTGCAAATCTGACAAGGAATGAATGCATAAATAAAGCAGCCTTCTATTCTTGACAAGAGAGAAAGTCTGGAACAATGTCTCCACAATAGCTGTGGGGGAGGTGTGGGTGAAGGGAGAAAGCTCTCCTCCTTTTACGTCTTTTTTTTTTTAATGGCCTCTTGCTTTTTGTATTTTAAGACACTTTTTGTGCACAACTGTTATGGATAAAGAACATTTGTTTGCATTCTATAATGAAGATGCTCTTAGTCATATGAAGTACTTACAAGAGATGGTGAGAAAGTGTTGCCAGGGTAAGAAATCAGAAGAACGTAATTCTGGGATTGCAAACTCTGGAGCAATTGGACCCAAATTGTACGTGGTAAAAGTCTCCATTGGGCTATTAGCTATAGTCATCCTTTAGAATCGTCTAGGCCTGACTATTTAAAGTGTGATATATAGATTGTCTATATTGACATGACCTGGGAACTCATAGAAAGGCAGAATTTCAAGCCCTACCCCAGGCCACTTAATCTGAATCTGCATTTTAGCAAGCACATCAGAACCAGTCTGCAGTGCTGGTTCTCAGGTGAGGATGCAGGTTGGGATCGCCTGGGAGTTGGTACATTGTCTAGCCAGGCTGTAAGAGTTTTAATAGCTCCCCAGGTGATTCTGCAGCCCAACAAAGTTGGATAATCACTGGTCTAAAGAGCAAGGTTAAAACAAACAAATACGGGAAAACCTTCAAACCTGTCACTTCTAAACCAGTCAGTGAAACTTGGCAGACTCCCAGCTTCTAGCTAATGCTCCTTCTAGAAGCTTGGCTTGGCTCAGTGTGCATTTGATAATCACCCCATAATTGCTTTTCCCATTTGTTTGATTAATGTACCTGCATCCAGCGACTCCGGGATGAATCTTCATTCTCTCAGGTGTACACACTCTTCTCAACTCTGTTGTGTCATTTCCAATCTCCGTGTTCTGACTCGAGGGGCCCCAGTTTGAGACCAACAAAGTAACCTTTCTGATAGATGGGAGTTTTTCTAGCTAATGGTTGCTAGAGTCACTTTTCATGTTGGGTGGCATGTGGCAGTTTCTCTCTGTTAATTAGAACAAATGTGCCAATTATGTTAATGTTTCTCCCGATACCAATCGGTGAATAATTAGACACAACACATCTGTCTTTCACAGGGGAGTAGAATAGGAGAGAAAACTGCAAGGTGCTTTGTTCTTTATTATTGACATATATGATCAGATGATTCCTTAACCAATCACATTGTTAACAAGTTCATGTATCTAAAGGGCAAAGGGTGCCAATAGCGTCTTGGGGAAAAGCTGAGCACCTCTCGTTAGCAATTTTCTCATCAAAATTCAACTATCTCCAAAAAGATCTCTGTAAACAATTTAAGTGACCCTTCCTTCTTTTTTTTTCCTTTAAATTTATTGCTCTATTTGGAAAAATGTAGTTATGTCATTTACCTGAACTACAAAAAGAAACAAGTTCTTAAGTAGAAGTATTTAAAAGACTCAAAAAGGATTTAGCTTTATCGATATAAAAGCTCACACTGAAAGAAATCACAAAACTCAGCCTACAGGATTGTGTTGAAGCTGTTGTAAAGATAGGTAAATCACCATCAGATTTATAATTTGTTATAGTTTCTGCTTATATGTCTCCACGTACCTTAACTTTGGAGCTTTCTGATTAATGGAAAAATTTCTTTGCTTCTATTGTTGTTGTTCTACTGGTGTTTGGGCTCCGTAGTTGGCACGGTTTTACAGAGATGGAGTTGTAGCCAGATTATCTCCTATTGCAAGCAATGCCTCTACCCTTGTGTTGATTTTGGCAGTATGAAGAAGAGACATATGAAACCAATCCATTAGTCTTTTTGAACATAGTCAAAGCATTTTCTAGATATGCTGTCACATAGAGCTTTCTGTTTAGATTAGAATATAAAGTGTATACACTCTGGCAAATATGGCTCATGTTCCTAATGTTTAATAAAATCAAGCTGTGTACTTTTATGATCTAAAGGTAAGACATCATTATTGTGATAAGATCTATATTACTATAGGTTCAAATATATTGTCACTATTTCTCTTTTAAAAATGGTTGGAAACGAAGAGTGGAATTTAGATTGTAATTTTTTTTCTTCTTCCTGTGGCACTGATTTGCTTAAACAAAACACAGGAACGACTGAGAGAAAACATTTAATGTACTTGGAAATAGTTGCAATTGCTAACAGTAGTTAGTGCCGGGTCTTCCTAAAAAGTCCCTGATGTGTGCGTCATCCTGGGATATGTTCTTTCTGCCCAGGGGCTTGGAAGGGACAAGGCAATAGGGAACAGGATATGGCTGTTGATTTATTTTTATTACATCATTTTGCCCAAATGTTTGTGTTTATTTTTTTAACAGTAAAATATGAACATAGTTATGTTTTACACAGTTTTAGTAGTAAGCCATGAAAAAAATTACCCAAGATAGTGTTGGAAAATAATTGTTTTATGTAAATGAACCCTCCACTTTATACACTCTTAACATTGGAAGTTTGGGGATCTGTCTTCGGTAGCTTAGCTTTTATGCTGCTTGTTTAGAAAGAGGGAAGGGAGTGAATAAAGGTGAGGAAAAGAGTTTGGGAAGTCAAGATTAAACTAGAGATTATAATTTATCCCCTATTTAATTATGAGTTACAAATGGGTAATTTATTGGGAATGTTAATCCACGTTTCTCTGTCTTTGCTGATGATATAAATCAAAACTTAAATTTAAACTGAAGAATAAAGTTTTAGGGGGAAGAATTTGAAACATGAGGTTGTTGAATGCTGAAATGGCTGTTCAGAAAAGGTTATGGACGCCTGAGCCATTGAAAAATGATCTCCATGTTTTGCTGCAAAACCTTTTTCCCCCCCTCACAGCACTTATATAGCCAATAGTTCTGAATTTTATAAAACATCTGTAACAGTAAAGCTATAAAACCGTGCATCAAGGAGCCATAAAAAAAAAGTTGATTCTTAAATCACACCACACACAGGAAGAGATGGCAGTTTTATACATCTTTTCTGGGAACACACAATATGGGGTCAATACGCTCCAGTCCTGAAACTTATAATCAAATTGGGAATCACTCATCTTCATTAATAAAATCCTGTTAGGGTTTTGAGAACTCTCTGCCAGACTGAAGGCATCGACAGAACCGAGAGATCTGACTGTTGGAGGGATTTCTAAACATTTTATCCTCTCTAGAAGGAACCAGTTCTCATATAGGAGAGCTAGAAATATGGTCTCTCCTCTGGTACATATGCTAGGAGGGATAGAGGCTGTAAATAAGGAGAAACTTTCCTCACGGGGAGAGTTTTATTAATGAAGACTCAGAAACCAGTACCAATAGCTCTCTATGCAGTGGAAAACTGAAAGATTTCTTGTAGGGTTTTTTTTTTCTGATTAGTATTATGAATATGAAGATATGTCCTTCTTTAGAAAAATTAATGTTTATTTAATTTTGAGAGAGAGAAAGAGAGACAGAGCATAAGCATGAGCATAAGCAGAGAGGGGCATAGAAAGAGGGAGACACAGAATCTGAAGCAGGTACCAGGCTCTGAGCTGTCAGCACAGAGCCTGAGGTGGGGCTTGAACCCACAAACTGCAAGATCATGACCTGAGCCGAAGTTGGACACTTAACCAACTGAGCCACCCAGATGCCCCTAAAGATATGTCCTTCTTAATAGAGAAAAAAACACTGAATCATCAACATTTAAAATACATTTACACAGATATAGTTCTGTTTGGGGTAAAGTCAGTGAAGAAGTAACTAAATTAAATTTATTGACTACCTCCCAATTCCAGGTGCCCTCCCTTCCATATCTCATTAAATCCTCCCACAGCCCTGGGAGGAAGGTCCTTCTCTCTGGACACATGAGAATCGTGCTTCTGGGAGCTTCCAGCCTGCACAAGGCTGCGAGCTTGGCAAGTGCCAGGGCCTGGCTACAGAACCAAGTCTGGCAGCTCCAAAGTCCGTGGCTTTTCCTATAACAAAAATTCGTTCTATTGACTGTACGTTTTGGAAATTTATTTCATTAAAATGACACAAATTATGTGTAGGCCTATTCGACTGATTTTGATGAGCTAATTGATAATATTCAAAGATGACTGTTGGGGAAAAGTCACTTATTTAAAAAGTATTACATCATCTCATAAGTTTTCCAAAGGTAGAATAAGCATGTTGATTTGTGTTGTTTTTCATTATTATCTATTCACACTTCACAAAAAAAATGAAAATTTTAGAATGTAAGTAAGAAATTAAACTCAAAGTTGAGATCTATTTTTTACGAATACCTCAGCAATTTTTAAGCGTATTTAATTTGGTGATGTTCAAGAATTTTTTTCCAAGCCATTTACCTAAAATAAAATTAATTGGTATCTTCTCTCTCTATATAGGTTCCCAGGTCACACTGGGTGTGGGGGTGGTTATCACAGTCCTGCTTTTAGTTCTGTGTCAAGCAGCATCTCTCAGTCCTTCAAAGTCATATTTAAGCTTCTAGAAATAAAACATGTATATGCATTGCTAAGAATCAATAGAATCCAATGTTGTGATTATCAGAAACTGTAAAAGTCATAATTATTCAACATTTTGTCTAAATTCTAGCACCTTCAATAATTCTCAGTGCATTGTTGCTATTCAATGGATACTCAATGCATAAGCTAATTTTAAGTAGATCCTACTAACTTTTCTTTTTCTGTGGAGTCAGGCCTTTGTTTCATCTCTCTGGATGTGGCTACATAACTCAATTAAGGGAATGCTTCCTTGCAAAAATTTTCCACTTACAGTAGTAGTTTTACTTTCTATATGGGCCCACATTCATGCCTCTGTTCATTTATTCATTCTTTCCTTTTTTCACCATGCTTAACCATGAAGACTTTATTTCTGCTTCACAAAGAATGACTTTTGTCATTGCTCTTCCTTCTACCTGGAACACCCTGGCTTAGGATGATTGGCTCTTTCTAGATATTCATGTTCTAAGACTTAGCTCTACTGAGAGGCCTTCCCTATCATCTCAAATGAAAGAGTCAACAAACTATAGCCTGCAGGCCAAATACAGCCAAAATAACAAGCAGTGTTTACATGCTTATTTACATATTGTCTATGTTCAACAGTACAGAGACCTTGGTCTACAGAGCCTGACATACCTTACTGTATGTCCCTTCACAGAAAATGTTTTCTGACTCTTGATCTAAAACACTGTATAACACTCATTTCCTCCCCTAGCCCTAAGGACCACTGAAACTATCCAGTTGTATTTATTTGTTTATATATTGTATTTTCTCTTGGGAATCACTTGGAGGGGAGACTTTGTTTTTTGGTTTATTGACACATCCCACATGTCAGAAATAGTTAAGTCACATAAGAGACACTCAACAAATATTCACTGGATAAACAATAAATTCATTTTGAATATCTCTGCTAGGGTACTGTACTAGATATTATGAACACAAAACTACACATATATATTCAGAGGTGTTCAAAAAGTATCAGTATTGGAGATATATACATATGAGTAATCATGCTCTCAAAAACTCCCAGGCACAAACTTTACACAGACTATTACAGTACAGGATGATAAATGGTTTGAAAAGATTGCTACAGGTGCACATAAAAGGAAGACAGACAAAAAGGGCTTCAAGATGAAAATGTCTTCCGAGGTGAATATTGAATAATTAGGAGAGTTCTCTCAGCAGAAGAAGAAGAGAAAGGCATTCTGGGTAAAGTGACAGAAAATACAGTGAGTTGCCACGTTAATGATGATCACGTATTAAGGAAACTTCAGGAAGTTCAGTACATCTGGAGAGTAGTATTAAGTGATCAAGGTGAAGGTAGAGCGGTAATTGAGGACAGCTTGTAAAGGATTTCATATGAAGTTTCCATTTTAACCTGGAAACAATGACACAGTGGAGAACAATTTAATTGAAGCTATAGTTTTTAGTAAGAATTGTTGGTATTAAATTAGCATCACACTACTTAAGAGCAGGGACAGAGAAGGGCCGGGTTTCAAAACCAGTTTAAGTAGGTACTGTCTGTAACTTCATAGAATGGTTTGGAAGAGAGGGCTCCTGGGTGGCTCAGTCGGTTAAGCGTCCAACTTCGGGTCAGGTCATGATCTCACTGTTAGTGGGTTCGAGCCCCATGTCGGGCTCTGTGATGACAGCTCAGAGCCTGGAGCCTGTTTTCGGATTCTGTATCTCCCCCTCTCTTTGACCCTTCCCTGCTCACAGTCTCTCTCTCTCTCTCTCTCAAAAATAAATAAAACATTAAAAAAAAGAATGGTTTTGAAGAAAGCTATGAGGATTATTGTAAGCTTTGAGTTTAGGGTTGAGAGGATAATGACTCCATAATTAAAAAGAAAACCAGGAAGACAAGTTTATAGAGAGAGGGATGATGTGAGGTGATACTGAGACCAATTCAGTACATGTTCTGTTTTTCATATTTGTTGAGCATTCAGATGGAGTTTTCAAGAATGTAATTGAAAATATGAATGGAGCTTACCAAAAAATGGGACTCAAGGGATTGATTTTTGAATGAACAGCCATGAGAATGAATGAGATCACCAATGCATATATAGGACAGTTGTATGCAAACCTGGTTGCACATTAGCATCACCTGAGGAGCTTTGAGGAACACCAATGCCTCGGTCCTTCATCAGCCCAGTGCAATCAGAACCTCTGCAGGTGGGGCCCAGACAGAAGCAGGTCTTAAAACCTCCCCGGATAATTCTGATTCACAGAGTTGAGAACCACCACCATAAAATTAAAGACGAAAATGAAAGAGAGAGCCTGTGGAGAGCTGTGTGAAATATAGTGGATAAAATAAAGGGACCAGGGAAAGAGGTTTGAGAAAGAACAGGTAACTACATGGCATGAAAGTGGCAGAGGGTAAGATGGTGCTGTTGGATTTGGCAGTTAGGGGGACTGCTGGGTGCCTCTGAAAAAACAGTTGGGTCCCTAAGCGTGAATCCAGACAAGCACTAAGGTGAAGGGTTAGTGAACAGACGAATACTTGAAAACAGTTTAGCCACAAAGGGAAAGAGAATGTGGAAGAATAGCTGGGAAGGGCAGGTGTGTCCTAGAGTCATTTCAGAGTTGGTTTGTTTTCAGGATAGATTGGAGACACGTGCATGTTTGTGGGTAAACTGACAGGAAAAATGAAGAGCTTTGAGAGGAGTTTCTATCTTCAGGCCTGTTTGGTCTATTAAAAAGAGAAAGAAAGAAAGAAAGAAAGAAAGAAAGAAAGAAAGAAAGAAAGAAAGAAAGAAAGAAAGAAAGAAAGAAAGAAAGAAAGAAAGGAAGGAAGGAAGGAAGGAAGGAAGGAAGGAAGGAAGGAAGGAAGGAAGGAAGAAAGAAAAGAAAGAAAGAAAGGGAGAGAGAGAGAGAGAGAGAGAGAAAGAAAGAAAGAAAGAAAGAAAGAAAGAAAGAAAGAAAGAAAGAAAGAAAGAAAAAGGAAGGAAGGAAGGAAGGAAGACATAGGTCTTCTGCTTAAATTAAGGAAGGAAGGAAGGAACGAAGGAAGGAAGGAAGACATAGGTCATCTGCTTAAATTAAGGAAGATCACAAAAATATTGAGTAATATATTGATGACCTAGGGCCTCAAAATGTCAAAGAGGTGGAAAAAGTGACCAGTGAGCGCCGTTTCTGAGCACAAGATTCAGCAAGGCAGAGTTGGGACTAGTCTGGCAAGTGGTACAAATGCCTTCTGGATAAACTTGCTTGTTGTCCTATTTGCTAACATTTTTCACTAGAGTAAGATGACCTTATTTTGTTTGTCTTTTCTTGACTGAATGTTGAACAAGGTCTCACAATGTGAAGACTGGTCTTTATAGAATGGTCTCACATTGCTCAGCGTCCTTGCCATGGAGCATGTTGCCTAAGAAAATAACAAACCCCAGAGTGTTCAATTAGATTTAACACAGGTGAGGCCTAGCATATGGATATGTGCACATAGAAGGTGTCCTTAGGATGAAATATGATGGAATGTGGTTAGGTAAAAAATGTGCCCTTTAAAAATATTTTAAAATATCTTTGATTTTGCCCCAGATGTTCCTTTTGTTTATTAAACTTGAATCTTAATTTATAAAAGTCTTTCAAACTAGTAAAGGCACTAAATCAGATAGTGTTCCATTATTGGCTATTAGGTTCAGTGACCCATTAGCTGACATATTAGGTCCCCTTCCTTCAATTTTGATGAATGCCAAGAATTGTAATTACTTACTTTGCAAACGGATTTGCTACCCTGTGGTTCTAGTCCCTTAGTCTCTCAAATACCCCACTAAGCTTCCCGAGTAGTTTGAACCTAACTGGTCCTACCCTAGAGACTTGTACACCCTCCAGCAACGAATCATGGGAAGATTGGGACGCAAGACATACCTTCATTTTGAAAAGCCGGGGACAGGTTTGCAGCTCAGTGATTGTTAGGGTGAAGTGGATATGGAAGTTAAAGACACAAATACAGAGCCACCTGGGTGGCTCAGTTGGTTTCCACCTAGGTCATGATCTCATGGTCCATGAGTTCCAGCCTCACATTGGGCTCTGCACTGTCTGCTTGAGATTCTTTCTTCTCTCCCTTTCTCACTGCACCTCCCCCCCTCAAATAAACTTTCAAAAAAAGATACAAATACAGATTCCCTTAAATACATTTTTGTTTGTGTACCCCCTTAGAAAATGTTGCATATTGTTGGTTACTTGAATACCAGTTTGAAGTTCATGTGCCTTCCAACTCTTCTTTATCTGAACTGAAAAGAGTTTTCCCTTAGTTTATATGCCAAGTTTTAGAATATATTATATGGTTTGGATCAAGGTATTATTTCTCAGGTCATTTGCATGTGAAGAGAATATTCTAATGGTGGGATTACAAACTAGCCCTTCCTAAAGGCATTTCAAGTTACTGCCAAAAATTAGGGACACATCTCTTGGAGAGCAAGGATGCTTTCCTGATGCCCCTGAAATCAGAGTATACCCAATCCTAGAGTTAGCTCTGAAAGTGAACCTGTATTGGTCCTAGAGGAGTGAGCCAGTGTAGTGATGATCGCAGAGGTGAGGTCTGATGGCTCTTTTCTGTGATCACACTGCTTCCCTATAGAGCACCAGTGAGAGGCCAGCCCAGGCCCAGATCCTGGAGTAACTTGGGTATTTCTGTTCATCATTTCACACACACACACACACACACACACACACACACACACACACAGCGGCACCTTAGAATTTCTAAGTGCATACTCAAATTTTGGGGCTTTACAGGTCCAGATAGCAAAAACAAGAGCATATCTTATTACTAAAAAGAGAGGACAGAATGGATAGCATGGGTTACTGAGAAAAAATAAGAGTGTTGCCAAAAAAGCCTATTTCATTAAGTAAGATGTGTGAAATTATTTTCACGTTGTGAGGGGCAAATTGTTCATATAAAATAAGCATTTGCCTGAAAAATCATTTATTTCCTTAGACTCTTTAAGAATCACTTTACTTTTTTAGAATATTAATATTTAAGACAAAATCTTGAAACCTGATCAACTGCCTAGTTTTTATTTGGAGCCACTTAATTTCATAAAGCCAGTGTTAAACTATTCTTTGTCTTTTCTCTCTATATCATATACTGTATTGAGCTGTTATGTGGTTCAAAACCACATGATAAACATTTGGAATGTTAAAAAAAAAGAGTAAGTGATGATAACTAACTTGAAGTAATAGGGAAACAGCACTGGGAAACTCAAAGGAAAAACCAAAACTGTAAAAATGCGGATGGTCTGGGTCTAGGTAAAAGTAATAGTAATATATAAATAGCCTGTGATTTATACCTTATTACTAAGTACAATAATGAGTATGTCTCATTATTGTCTCTTTTATCAAAAATCTGTTCTAGTTATACCTTTAAAAAATTAATGTAGTGTGATGATTTGCTTATAATCTAAAGAATTAGAAAATACTATTTGTACAGACTGATTAAAACGCCATGTTATACTTCTTTAAAACACATGAATGCTAATGACATCTCTAGAGTTAAGGATTCACAAGTTTAAATGGAAATATGCATTTAGGTTTAGCATACAAACTAGATTGGCCAATTTAATACTTAATCATTTATATATTTCTAATACAATCTTAAAGAGTTTTAATCTAATGGTGTGTTGACTGTCTCAATAAGAAATGTCAGAAAAAGCTAAAGGAATTCAGACATCAAGACATTTTCTTTTTGTTTTTAAATTAACATCATTTCTCTGCTGTTTTTTAGAGCAGTTTGGTGTTGGTCCTATCTCCTATATGTGTATCTTTAATTGATTATTAATAGTAATTTAAGAATATTTACTCTATGTCAGGCACTATGTAAAGTGTGTATTAACTCATTTTTTTAAGTTTATTTTGAGAGAGAGAGAGAGCATGTGCACATGTGCAAGCAGGGGAGGGGTAGAGAGAGGGAGAAAGAGAATTCTAAGCAGGCTCTATGTTGTCAGCACAGAGCCTGACAGAGACTAGATCTCATGAACCATGAGATCATGACCTGAGCTGAAATCCAGAGTCGAACACTTAACCAATTGAGCCACCCAGATACCCCTATCAACGCATTTGATCTTTACAAACCTTATGGAATGTATTCAAGGATTATCCTCATCTTATAAATGAGGACCCCAAGGCACATAGAAGATAAGGGACTTATGAGAGATCTGGAAGTGACAGAGTTGGATTTTGAACCCACGCAGTCTGGTTTGAAAGCAACCTTCTCAACTGGTACTTTAGAAACTGCTTCTTAAAGTAAGATTTTCAGTTGCACACAATGGGATTAATCAACATCAAACATAACAACAGAATATGCAAATAGGACATCCTAACATTGCGTTGTAACTATTTTTATTACCTGTTAATAAATTCCCATTTCTTTATAAACCCTTGAGTCGATTACTTCAAATGTGCCCCAAATTATTGAAAAGACTGCAGTTACTGAGGCATGAGGACAGAAGCAATACTTGGCCTCACTGCAGCCCTGAAGACAAGTTATGGTTTATGGGCAAAGCCTTTTATTGTTTTCTGAACTACAACCTATTTTTCTCTCTTCTTGAATGTTTTATACATAGCTAAAAATAACTTCTAACTCAGAAAGACTTCTCCCATGTATAAATCAGATGGTTCGCTAAATGGGAGGGGTGGGAGGAAGCCACATCTCAGAGTGAAATCAACAAGAAGCATTGAAATGAGCAAAATAGGAACAGAATTCAGAGGCCAGACCCAAGTACTAACCAAAATTAGCTTACAAATAAACAGCATTGCAACAATGTAAGTAATTACTATTCAATACAATAGAATGCGAGCACAACCAAAGATCTGCACTGTTTCTCGGGATTTCACGTACAGTTTATGTAAGGAGGCTCACTGTGAAATTACTTCAAATGAAGAATATCTGGTGGTGGTAGGTTCTAGAGATACTTCATGAGAAGGATATATTCTGCTAATATAAAGGCAGATCTATAAAGATTTATGTTGATGTATCTTGCTGACTCAGACAGCCTCTTTCATGATACACAGGATTATTCTCATACGTTGAAAACATTTACCTGACTTGTCCTTTTGTCCCCCAGCACTAGTCTAGTATGTAGGTACTCAGTGTTTGTGGGATGGAATTGAAAACAAACAAGGCACTTACCTCTTTGTTCACTGAAAATTGAAGTTCTTGGGAAGTTGTATTTTAGGCTCAGGTTTACTATGATCACCTAGATGAAGACATGCAATAATTACTCAAACACCCTCCTTTAATTCTGCAGCAGACATACAGGTGAAATGTGGATTAGAGAAGTATGAGGATGCCATTTTCAAAGATGCTTTAGTTAAAACATACTGGCTACTGGACACTTGTAGACTCATAAATGATAGTGAGACACTGGGGGTCCCCTAGCACAAATCTAGAGGTCTTCTTATATCTTAGGACTTCTCCAGTGAGTCCACCTGGAGGCCAGGACAGCTTTGTAGGATTTCACCTTAGGGAGTAGAAATTGGTGTTCTTAATCCCAATAGAACTTAGTAAAAAGAGATGTTTAAAATGGCACTCATTTACAGGTGTCTGGGTGGCTCAGTCGGTTGAGCATCTACCTCTTGATTTTGACTCAGGCTGTGATCTCACAGCTCATGAGTTCAAGCCCCACTTCGGGTTCTGCACTGACAGTGCAGAGCCTGCTTGGGATTCTCTCTTTCCCTCTCCCTCTGCCTCTCCCCTTATCATTCACTCGCTCTCTAAATAAATAAATAAAAATAAACTTTAAAAAAATTATTGGCACTCATTGAATATATTTAAGATTAATTTTTCCGCTCTATAGAGGTCTAAAACCATGTATAACAGACTTGATCCCACTTCATGTTTTGGTTTTGTTCATACATTCAGCAAATACTAATCAAGCACCCACTATATGCCACAGAAATATAATCGTGATGAAAAATCAGATCAAACATTGTGAAGCTCAAGTTCTGGTGGAGGAGACAACTACTACATGAACTAGAGATTATATGAGATGGTAAAAAAATAAGGAGACGTTGCAGTTTTTAAAGTTGATCAGGAGGGGCATCTGGGTGGCTCCGTCAGTTATACAGTCAACTTCGGCTCAGGTTATGATCTCAAGGTCTGTGAGTTCAAGTCCCACGTCAGGCTCTGGGTGACAGCTCAGAGCCTGGAACCTGCTTTGAGTTTCATGTTTCCCTCTCTCTCTCTCTGCCCTTCCCCCACTTTCTCCCTCTGTTTCTCTCTCTCTCTCTCTCTCTCTCTCTCTCTCTCTCTCTCTCTCTCTCTCCCTCCCTCTCAAAAATAAACATTTACAAAAATTAAAAAGATAAAAGTTGAACAGGAAATGACTCACTGAGAAGATGCCCTCTGAAGAACTTAATAAGGGAAGGGAGCAGATTATGCACACACCTGGGGAGGGGAAAGTTGACTTCAAGCAGATTTAACTGCAGACTCAAAAATCCCTGAAGCAGGAGTACCACTGATGTGCATGAGGACCAGCAGAGGAGCCAGCATGCTACAGAGATGAGAAAAGAGAGCAAGTGAACAAGGTGATCTCAAGAGAGGTCAGGGGTCCTGGTGATGCTGGGCCTTATGGGTCCTTATAAGGACTTTGGTTTTGACAGTAAACAAGATAGGAGCCATTGGAGGGTTGGAGATGACGTGCAGCATGATCCGACTTAGGGTTTCAGGATCGCTCTGTTGTGTTGAGATAGAGTGATGATGGCCAAGGGGAAAAGTAAAGGTAAGACAGAAAGTTATTGCAGTAATCCAAGAAGGAAATAAAGAAGGCTTGAACCTGAGGGGACAAGAAGTGGTCAGATCCTGATATGCTGCCCTGACTTCCAGTGGACAAAGAGAAAGGTAGAAAGGAGTTAAGGCCAAGTCTGAGGCTTTTGTTTAAGTAACTGAAAGGATAAAGTTGGCATTAACTAAGATGGGCAAGGCTGTGGAAGGAGCAGGGTTGGAAATGCAGTTCAAGAGGTTGTTATCAGACAACCCAATGCAGTTGAAAGAAGTCATTTGGATATATGAGTCTGGAGTTCAAGGCTGGGGTCTAGACTGGAGATAAATTTAGAAGACCTCTGCATGAGACTGGATGAGCTCATCAAGGAAGTGAAAATAGACAGAAGACAGAAAAGAAGAAGAGGTCCAAGGACAGAGCCTCCACAAGGGGACAGAGCCTCCACAAGGGGATAGACCTTCACTCCAGGAAGCAGTAGGGGATGGAGTGAGATAAGACAAAAACCAGGGAAGTGCCCCTGCCAGGTAAGCAAGTGAGGAAGAGGGAGAAACTAATTGGGTCAAACCTGCTGCTGAGTCACCTCACCAGTATATCTAACAAGATAAAAGTAATTGGTGACTTTGAAAAGAGCAGTACCTTCGAGATGGTGGAGGTGAATGAGCATTAGAATAGATACAGCAGAGATGAAGAGGACAGGAAATGGAGAGGGCAATTATAAGTGAGTATTCTGAAGCATTTTGTAAGGTCAGCAAAGACATGGGGTGACTCCAGGCAGAAACGAGTGGGGAGGGTCCTGAGTTGAGAAAACCACATGCCTCGTGCATGTCTGTATGCCGCTGGAAATGGTTCCTGTAGAGGGAATATTAATGATTTAAGAGACAGAGAGGAGAACTGCGGGGGCCTGCCCTTGACCAGGCACGAGGGAATGGGAGGCTGAGTACAAATGAGACGTGACAGGAGGGAGCACGGAGAGCTGACCCAGTCACAAAAGAGAGGGTGCAGAACAGGGGCGGGGTGGTGATATTGGGAGCTGTGGAAGCTGTCTCGTGATTGTCACTTTTTCCAGTGAAGTAGAAATCGTGGTCATCAGCTGAAAGTGAGGACAGAGAGGGAGGTGGTGTTGAAGGAGAGTGGAGAAGGTGTGAAATCACTGTCTGGGAGGGTGGGACGGTGAACAGATTATGAAAATATAGTACAATTTTTTGGCAGAATTAAGGGCCCGTTTGAGTTCTGTTATCATGAATTTCAGATGAGCCCACTCAGCACGGCTGTGCGCGGCCACGGTCCTCTACAAGCCTGTGAAGGTGGTGTTGGGGAAGGGGTGCCAAGTGAACGCCTTGGAAAAGAAGAGGAGTGGGATTGCTGAGGATCTAATGCAAGGGATTGTTGACAAGGTGGACAGTGCGATTTAAAAGTAGTGAAGAGAGAAGAAGGAACATGAGAGAGGTGACAGCCAAGATGGGTACATTTAATAGACTGTAGGCCCTGGTGAAAGTGTCAAAATAGGGGTCTGAGAGGGAGTAAGTCAGAAAGGTGGAGAATATCATAAAAGAAACTGGAGTGTTAGAAGAGTTGCAGTTAATAATCAGTGGTAAGGACAAGAGCTGGCCAGTGGTTCGCTGACCTTAATGTGCATATAAATCCTTGAATTTCTTGTTCACATGCACATTTTGACTCAGTAAGTCTGGGTAGGCAGACCTGAGATTCTGCATATCTCTCAGCCTCCCAGGTGACCTAGGTGCTTCTTGTCCAGGGATCGCATTTGAAAGAAAATCTTCTGGAGTGGCACTTCTCAACCCTAGCAGTAAATCACAGCCCCTTGAGGAGTTTCAAAAATACAGATGCTAGACCAGTCTTGACCAGTGAATCAGACTTTCTCTGGGTTAGATTTGATTTTTCTGGATCAGATGTAAGATTGATATATTGTGAATGTCCAAATTATTCTACAGTGAAACCAGGATTGAAAGTCTCTGGCCTATAATTGTGGGCGTCTTAGAGACCAAGATCATGGCAGGAAGGAGGGTCATGTAATTGAGAGGCCAAAATGTTGAAAGTGTTATGTTTGTGGTTACTAAAGTCATTAGATATTATGACAGAAAATATGCTGCATAAAATGACTATGAGCCCTGAGGTCTTTAGATGACTGCAAAAAATATAGAAGTTGGGTGACATAATCTGAGGGCATGAGATTCAAAGCAACAGTGTCTAGAGTGAATGGTCTAGAAAAGACAATGCAGAACTAGGAGGGCACTTACTGACTCCCAGGCCCATTGTGTGTCGGATTTAGGAACTCAAACATCCACCACCTGAGAGAACTCCAGGAAAAAAAAAAAAAAAAAAAAAAAAAAAACAGAGGCATCATAAAGAGCTAAGTTTTAGAGAAAAGTAAAGAAAACAATCTAGGGATTCCTGGGTGGCTCAGTTGGTTGAGCGTCCGATTTCAGCTCAGGTCATGATCTCACAGTTCGTAGGTTTGAGCCCCAAGTCAGGCTCTGTGCTGGCAGCTCAGAGCCTGGAGCCTGCTTTCGATTCTGTGTGTCCCTCTCTCACTGTCCCTCCCCTGCTCATGTTCTGTCTCTCTCTGTCTCTCAAAAATAAATAAATGTTTAAAAAAATTTTTAAAGAAAACAATCTAAGAAGAGTTTGAAATTTTGGAGAATTTGGCTGCTGCATTCCAAAGCAGCTTGGTAGGGGGTGAGACTTCAGCAGGGTGGGGGATGGGGAGGTGCCAAGTAGTATGAAGATTCTAGTGCAGGAGGCGAGTGATGATCTGAGCTTCTTGTAGGGATGTGGGCTCAAAGCAGGACATTGTGGCCACTGCAAGTACTGGAATGTGGCGAGTTACCAGAAGCCGGAAGACCCCTTGGCTCGCCTTTTCATTTCTACGCTATTTTCTAGCAGGAGTGAACCCTCTTTCTTTAAACAAGGCATTACAAGTGAGCCCAGCATGGAAAACAGAACATATCAAAGCAGAGCTTCTCTGGTTAAAGCCAGAGTTGGGGAGGAGGGCAGGGACCTCCACAGGGCAGCAGGGGCCTCTCCAGTACATCTGGGGTTCCTCAGGGGTCCTCAAAACTCAGGTCATACTGACTGCTCCAGCACTAACAAGAGACTTGAGAAAAATGCAGAGTGATGTGTTTGAAAGTAAAGATGGTTTACCCAGTAATCACAGAAGTCTTTTCAGATCTTGTCAACTGTGCAGATTGTTCTTTTTCTTCTGTGTAATAAACTTTCAAATATACGAGTGGTTTGTAACATCCCTTGGGATCCCTTTATGTCACTTATGATCAGGAAAACCTCACTGTTGTTAACGGATGTGATTTAAACAGAAGAAAGCAGAGTTTTGAACGGTCATGGATTCTCACATGAGAACAGTCGGATTCTCCAGAAGCTAACCATGAGGCCAAGATTTGAATGCAGAGGGTTTTGTTGTTGTTGTTTGTTCGTTTTTTAATAGGAGCATTCATAGAAGAGAGAACCTTTTATCTGGATGGAGTCACCAGGAGAGAAAATGAGAAGCCTAGTAAATGTGCATAGAGATGGCCGGCAACATCTCAAGGGGCAGCTGCAGCTTAGTCTCTGACCCCAATGGGACACAAAGAATATCTCCACAATGAGACAGTGGCTAAGGGGGAGGTTGTAAGACAAGGGAGCTGTGAACCCGTAGGCATTTCCAGAGTCCACGAGTGTCAGAGTCATCTTTCAAAGAAAGAATAACAATTATGGATCCTTGAAAGAGAAGAACAAAGAGCAGGTGTGCGTGCGCCCACACACGCCCTCACAAGAGGGACCCAAGATCAACTTGGGGAGCCCAACAGTACCTTCTATCAGGGGAAAGCTTTCTTTAGAATAGCATAGATTAGAATGGCATAGGTAAAGATTAAATTAGAAAATTAACATCTGCTTTCAGTTGTCATCGATGATAATTAATAATTATCATACTTTGTAGCAGTATGAATTTGGCTACCTCTCCTCTTGCACTTCTAGCGAGATCACACTACTGTACACCTCGGGCCAGATTTTGAGAAAATCCGAGTCAGGAGAGTCTGAGTATCAGATCAGATATATCCAAACATGGCCCTGACTGAATGTGGTGTCCGTATTTGAAAACAAAATGCATGTTTTGAAACTCCACTGTTTTAGATGGACTGGATTCTAGTTCTCCCTACCCTAGTATAAATACCAGGAGGGTTTTGCCATTTCAAAATTTACATCACCACAAATAGCTGCTCTTACCTCCATCCTCAAATGTTTATTTCAGGATTGTTGTTGGTTTTTAAACATTTTCCCCTTTAAATTGTGGTCTCTCTTCTAAGGATTAGAAGAGCATTATTTTAGAGTCCCTCTGTTGGATGTAATTTAGAGCTCTACAAAGTGAAGCCCACTGGCAGATTTAGAGATTAATTTCCAGACCTCTTGTAGTGCTGGAGACACTCCTTAAGATTTTGAAAATGGCAACACTATTGACTCTCTACCACTAAAGATTACTTGTATCCATATCCACACATCAGTGCAAAAGAAAAGTTTAAGTGTGGCAAATATAAGTGTTGTTCTTGCTTTGTGGAAAAACCTGTGCATAGAAAAAAAAGAACCAGCAACCACAGCAATTTATGGAACAGGAAATAGTTTATCCTCCATAAGGACAGTTTATACAGATATACCTCCCTTTCATTCTGTAAGGATAATATTGCTTTTGCTAAACTGATGTGATATGGATGGAAAAAAAAGCTCAGTAGTTTTGAACGGTCATGTCTTAGGTCAGGTTCCCCAGAAGCAAACCATGAGTCAAAGATTTGTTGCTAGTGATACAGAAAAGGAGAGCTTTGAGTATGATGTATACGCTATTTGGATTATATTGAAAGTTGGTATAAAACCTTCTCCCCCCAAGTATTTTGGCTTAAATGCATTTCCAAATATGTGTTTGCTACATTTTGAAGTAAATGCATTTTGGGGGAAATTTAGTCCATGTGTTTCAGCAAGGTTACACGTAAATCATCCAAATGTTGGTTTATTAGAGCTACGTGATGTCGAAGATGCCTTTTGAGCTTTTTTAATAGTCTTTACATTCTTTTGTGAAAAGCAGAAAGTATGTTGCCAAGAGTAAACAAATCAAATAGCAAAAGGTTTGAGTTCAGTTTGAAAGGCTTAGCCTATTATTTTTGATTAGGTTCTGAACTTGGCAGTGCATATTCCCTGTTCCTGCCCGTAGGGCAAAGTGAAAACAATTTGAACACTGTATTTCCAAATTGGTTCATTGACATTTGAGAATAATGTAGTACAGACAGAATCAGCATGTTTGGCAGGTGAGTGATACTTCACATGATCTCAGAAAGTTACTTCCTCCCAGATTGCTGAAGTTCAGAGCATGGAGCAATGTCATACAAATGCTAAAACACAGGTTAGGACAGACAGCCATTCAGGGGTGCGTCCTGGGGACTTACCTATTTCTCTTGTGCACCTTTAGGTTGAATGGTTGAAAAATGAAGACATAATTGATCCCGTTGAAGACCGGAATTTTTATATTACTATTGATCACAACCTCATCATAAAGCAGGCCCGCCTCTCAGATACTGCAAACTATACTTGTGTTGCCAAAAACATTGTTGCCAAGAGGAAAAGCACGACTGCAACTGTCATAGTCTACGGTGAGTGAGCTGTGGAGTCTCAGTCTAGTCCATGTCAAGCTACAGTTTATCATTTTAATTTAAACTATCCAGTGAGAGACCCCTTTTCTTTTTTATTTTTTTATATAATTTATTATCAAGTTAGCTAACATACATTGTATATTAGTGTGCTAATATACATTGTACACAGTGTGCCCTTGACTGTGGGAGCGCATTCCCGTGATTCATCACTTACATACAACACCCAGTCTTCATCCCAACAAGTGCCCTCCTCAGTGCCCACCATCCATTTTCAATCCCCATTGATTGAATGGGGCTTCCGGCTTTGAGGTTGCAAAGCAATGAGGTTTAACTGTTTCCCTGATAGGCATATAACGACTAGACTTGGAAATTTCCTAGCCTTTGGTCAGTCAGCGTATGGGAAAGTGAAGGAAATCCACCTGAGTACATGCACCAGAGCCAGTAGGTGGCTCCACCGGTCGAAGTGTTACCCCTCCTCCATACCCGGGCCACCCAGATCAAGAGTGAGTGTGGAGATGAAGATGCTTACGCCAGCCTGCTGACACTTGTGTGGGCTTTGGCTCAGTCAGGTGAACTGGAGCAGACCTGTTCCCCAGGTACATCAGAACAACCAACGTTGACTTCCTGGAACTTGCTTTTCACGCTCTGTGTGGGGTACTTAGAGTGAAGGTGAGCAGTGCTAGGCCGTGGCCCTACTCCTAACCACATAGCAAAGTTCAACATAGTGACTTCTTCCGGAAGCTTCCCTTCCATTCTCTGGCCCTTTCTAGTCCAGCTCATATCCAATTTGACCTAATATTTCTCTAGAAATACTCAGCAGTTGCGCACCCAATTTTGCTGTAACGTCTGATGCTTTACCTTTCTGTGGTATAGCGCTGAGTTGTCTTCCAGGCATGTTATGGGGAGTTTCATCTCCCCAGCTGTGCGTTAAACTTCACTATAGACTGAGAGACTGCTCTGTGTATTTGTGTATTTCTCACAGTGTTGGACAGGCAGTAGTCCTCACATTCTTGGTGATTTATTGTGTCAGAGGAAACTGAACAATCCTGCGAAGTATTTTGAGGACACACCCCCTCTTACATGAGATGCTTTGTCGTCACCACCACTTACTTAGAACTTAAGGAGGCTTTTCACGGCTGTATCAGTGTGAGAGGACATCCCAGGGGCCTTCCTGTCTGGGTGACTGTGAAGGAGGGTCAGCCATTGGCAGGTATCTGGCTGCCGGTACTTAGTGCAGAGAGTGCCATTTGGATGGATGTCCTCATGCTGGGGGCGGGGGGCGCGGTTATGCGAAACGGAAACCATGTGAGGTTCCAGAGGCTGAATATTGTGACGCTTTAAATCTCTCCTTCTCATTCCAAGACAGATACATACAATTTTTTAATCCTCTGAATACTCTGAGGTTTAAGATAATGGCTATGTTAAATTGTAAGTAGTTGCCTCTCTTCAGTCACAGAGAAATGATTCCTACTTTTTGTCTTTTTCTAAACTGACTGAACAACTTGATTAACAGCATTTGAAGCGCAAAAGACAATGGAGCACATCCCAGCACGTAGTAATCATGGATAACTAAAGAAGATGGACTCTCTATGTATTATATAGGTGCTTAATATATATGCAAATCTCTTCCTCTTTGTATAGCAGGCTTTCAGTATCTATAAATGCAAGCTGACTATTGTTTTTAGAGAGAATCAAGCAGAAGGAACTTAGGCATTTTGAGTTCAAGAAACATCACTGGACCCTAGGGTTCAGGAGTCTTGTGCTCTAGGACTAGTTCTAGTAACTGACCTTCAACTGGGCACTTGACCAACATGCTAGGAACCCTCATGTCTTTCTCTGTAAAATGAAGGAATAAGTCTAAGGCTTTCACATTCCTTTTTTTTCCTCTAGAAGCTTATGATTATTCATTTCTCATTAAAATCCTACCACAGCAGTATATGGATACTCTAACTCCAAATATTGGCTTGAGGTATGCTAGTAAGCAGTTTACACCGACATTTCCATGACATTGAGTTTTGTAAAGCTGAGCAGGTTAAGTTGCTTTCTGGAACACTAACTGAAACACAACCTATCAACCATCTGTTTGTCCTTTTCATGGCCTCATAAAGTAAGTCGTCCAGGACTCATAGATTAGGCTTGCCAAAAGTTTATAGCAAAGCATATACATGTAATGAGTATTTCATTTTTGAGTCTGTTGTATTTATATAAATATAAAAAATATATTTATTTTTGTTAGTATCATTTTTAGATTGCAAATATATATCTGTTATAGGAAATTTGGGAAACACAGAAAAGGTCAGAGAAGAAAATGCCAATAATCCTGTCATCTTGTCATCCAGAAATAGCTTTTAAGAAGATTGATATGTATACTACTGGTATTTTCATGCATAGATAAGATTTTAAAATAAGTGATATAAATATATTTTTTACTTAAAACATGATGTTCCAATATTCATTTATTATGAAATAGATTTCTATAGCACCATTTTTAATGGCTGCCTATGTGTCAATCACACAAACACACATTTACCATTTTCCTATGGTTGGACATTACAGTTGTTTACAATTATTTATCTTTATAGAGAAAATAACTCTGCAATGAAACACTCCTTTGTCTGTGTCTGCATGTATAACACATTCATAATCTTTCCCGTTGCATTGCATAGGTTTCTAGAAGAGGAGAAGTCAGGCCTGTGATGTGCACATACAAGGTGTGTGCTGCCTGAAAGTCCAGCAGTCTTTATGATCAGGATGCAGACACTTATACTCGTTACGTCAGGTTTTAACTACCAGCACAGAATTTTTGTTAGAAAATGCTTAACTACAATAACTTAATCTAAACTCACATTATGGAAGTCCTAAAATATATTAGAGTGTTTTCTAGAGGGAGATCTCTGGTGGTAAATAGTGAGCAGAGTAGTAGAATGTAGGTTTTATAATCACACCTACACTGAACTCTCCATCACACACCATAATTGGCTTTTGCACACAGAATAGGTGTCCATTTCTGTTACATAAACTAATTGCCAACCCAGTCAAATAGCTACTCAATTAGTTTAAAATCTAGCAATATAAGACCTTATTTTTTAACAAGGTTCGCTGCGTTAGTTAATGAAACTGACCAAAAGTCCTTAAAAGGTTATAAAGTTTACATGTGATGAAGAAAAATAAACAGTCATCTACTATTAAGGAAAAGCTACATGATTTTATCCAGTTCTCATGCTTCAGATCCACCTGCAGCCTTGGCATATGGATGTAAACATTTATTATTTGAGATAAACTGTCAAAAATAATTTTTAAAGCTTGACTAGGTAAGGGGAATGTATTTTTTTAAGAACAGTAGCCAATGGGGCGCCTGGGTGGGTCAGTCGGTTAAGCGTCCGGCTTCAACTCAGGTCACGATCTCACGGTGTGTGGGTTCGAGCCCCATATGGGGCTCTGTGCTGACAGCTAGCTCAGAGCCTGGAGCCTGCTTCAGATTCTGTGTCTCCCTCTCTCTCTGACCCTCCCCTGCTTGCGCTGTCTCTGTCTCTCAAAAATAAAATAAAAACCATAAAAAAAGATTTAAAAAAAAAAGAACAGTAGCCAAGAAAAATGGAACACGGTCCTATTTACTCTTCTAGGTAGGTGAGCACATTTTGGTAATTCATTTTACTTATCTCTATGCTTAGATTCTTCACGATGCAGTAAAACTGAGTGAAATGTTGCCCAAGGTCTCTTCTAGCTTAGAAGTTTTAGATTTTTTTTTTAATGGTCACTTAGCAGATGAGTTTTTGTCTATGTGCTGTGTATGGTTTGTGTGTCTATGAGTATGAACACACCTGTAATTCAATTTTATATTTACCTTCTTCCAGTAAATGGTGGCTGGTCCACTTGGACAGAGTGGTCTGTGTGTAATAGCCGCTGTGGACGAGGGTACCAGAAGCGCACAAGGACCTGCACCAACCCAGCACCACTCAATGGCGGTGCCTTCTGTGAAGGGCAGAGTGTGCAGAAAATAGCCTGTACCACCTTATGCCCAGGTAAATAAGACAGTGTTCGTGTTCCAAATGTATCCCCTCATTCTAGGATGGTTTTAGGAGATATAAACAAAGCCTTACTGACCTGAATATTTGATAAACCTTATTTATATCCATCATACCGTTCAGTGCTTACGCTGCTGAGAATCAAGTATTTTCACCTCGAACAGCACTTAACTTTATTAGCCAAACATGCAAAATAGAATAAAACAGGGGATTAAACACTCATGGACATAACCCCTCTCTATTACTCATTGAATTACTCTATAATTCAAGGGATTTGAACAGCACTAAAAGCCACACATTTGAGGAATAACAACTCTTGATCTTCAGACAGCCATGGAAATTATTGAAATTAAAATTTAGAATATGTTTTAGACTGAAATATTTGATATTTGGTGTCAGTTTCTGGTCAAGGGCAAATAAAACATTTGGAATGAATAAAAAGGAAGACAACACTTTGTGACACATGGACTAATGGTTTTTGAAAATACAATACAGTCAACTTCTTATTATCTGCATATTTCTGTGAGTTATTTGCAGGTACCTGTAGCAAGATTGCATTCCTCTGCTCCTGACCACCTTTTGATGCTATCTTATATTGTCACCAGCTCTTATCCTTAGCTAATTGAAGTTAATATTGCCAAAATCAAAACCAAAATCAACTAAAATGTTTAATTATATAATATATTGAAAAGTTAAGCTACAATTATTTTGAAATAATCCACAAATTTAGTGCATTCCTTGGCGTAGCAGTTATTTGTCAATTTCATTATTTATTTTTCTTTGTTTTATTATTTTTTGTGTGCCTTCATGATTTAGAAACAATCTCCTTACTTCCCTTTATTTTGCCTACCTTTTGTCTTATCCATCCCTTAAAGAAACTTTCTCAGAGATGGGTTGTAGGAATGAACCGGAGAGAAAAATATAATCTATATTTTATACTCCCAAGTATCCACTGTCAAATATCCAAACAGTCTCCCACACTGACTCCTTTGAGAGATTTTATTTATGTAACAAATTTTGACACTTAGCTGGGTTTAAAATTTCAATATGTTGCCTAGTACTCTCTTATATTTTACCTTGGTGTTGACTTCCACAGTTAAAAATGCATTGAATGTTGTGAGCGGAGATAGAAGTGTGTTTGTGTGTGCCTGTGTGTGTAAACTTTGGGCTGGTCTAGGTCAATGCAAATGTTTTTGCTCCAAGTAGCTGGGAGTTTCTTATTCAGCCAACTCTGTATGATTGTAATACTGGTGCTTTCATTATTTTTTTTCATATGGGCATGTTTATATCTCCACACACATAATATACAATATACTTAGACAATAATTTGAATATGAAATCATATAGATTTTCCAAACTGTGTAGAGTATTAAAATTGATATAATCTCTATGAATATATAAGTGTAAGATGTTATGTATGTTCAATAAATGTTGCTTGGTATTGTTTTATATTGAATTCTAGATAATCATAATTAATTTGTATTTCAGGAAAATTTTTTTTATTTAACTATGCTCAATATTCTTACCCTATTTATGTAAGAAATTCTTAAGAATGCATTTTAAGTGTGACTTTAGTGAAATTTACTATGTATTTTTTCAACTTAGGATTTAAGTTGTGTATTCTTTTTTTTACATTTGCTTATTTTTGAGAGACAAAGAAAGACAGAGCACAAGTGGGGGAGGGACAGAGAAAGAAGGAGACACAGGATCCAAAGCAGGCTCCAGGCTCTGAACTATCAGCACAGAACCTGGCACAGGGCTCGAACTCACAAATTGTGAGATCATGACCTGAGCCAAAGTCGGACGCTAAACCAATTGAGCCACCCAGGCACCCCAATTAAGTTGTATATTTTTAAAACAGACATAGCTTAGTATCACTGAAGTTACTGACAAGTAAGACACAAAAATTAGAAAGTTAGTCAATTCTAAATGATCACAGCAAAATGTTAGCAATCTGTACAAATATTATTTGTAAGATAAAAATAGAAATATATATCCTCAAATAATGGAATGGAATCATCAAATAATAAGTGGAAAATAATATAGTCACTTCAGCAAAGCATTGCAGAACAGAATGAAGTTGCCTGCATGAAAAAATAAAATAAAAAGAGTATTTAAGGCATGGATAGAGAATGGGTAGAAAGTTAGATAGATACATAGATACATAGATACATAGATACATAGATATGGATGGATAAATGTATATATGTATGTGAGTATGGATGGATGATTGGATGGATGGGTTGGTCATTGGGTGGATAGATAGATTTCTTCTCCATTGTACCAATCTCTTCTCCATATCCCTACACATGTTTACTTGCACTGAACACATGACACTATGTGCAAAGAAATCTTGGATTCAAAAAGACATCCCTAATTTTCAATACAAAACCCAAAAGCTTCCCTTTTAATTTAAAAAAAAAAAGGCACTATCATGATCTACCTTTATGTACCTCCTGGTTCTCACCAGCTCCTGGTGACAATGTTGCTTTCTGTGTGTCCCGTTAAGCATTCCTTGGCTTGGTCAGTAAGAAAACAGTCACACACCCAGTAAGAAAAGTTCTCAGAACCCTGACAGCATATGAAGAGTATGCTCACCTTCCAGAAGGTGACATGAAGGCAGTACTCTTTGATGGGGCATTTTCTTCAGTTTTCTATTTTGATGTTTTGGTTATAAATATGTTATGTACCTGAGCTCTACTCCCTTCTCTCCTCAAGCAGCTGCTTCTCCCTCTGACCTTATGCTGATTTTTGTGTGTGGCAGTGGATGGCAGGTGGACTTCATGGAGCAAGTGGTCTACGTGTGGGACCGAGTGCACACACTGGCGCAGGAGGGAGTGCACGGCACCAGCCCCCAAGAACGGAGGCAAGGACTGTGATGGCCTCGTCTTGCAATCCAAGAACTGCACTGATGGGCTGTGCATGCAGAGTAAGTTGACTTGAGCAAACAGTAGTTGTGAGTCCTGAGATTTAACCACGTGGATTTCTCGGAGGGAAATATTAGAAATTAAGAATTCTAAACAACAAAAATAATGCAGTAATTACTGCTATAGTAGCTCTGTGTCAGAATTGAAAGAACTAATCTCCCAAGAAATTAAATGAATAACTGTCAGGTTAATAAATGATGACTATAGTATTGCTTTCTCATGAGCAGAGTGAGTTAGTCATTTCCATTGGGAAACTGTCATTTTTTCCAGACCTGGGAGCCATTACTCCGCTTTATTAGACTGTGTAAAACTGCACCATATGCAACTCATAGTAGAATCACATGACTTTGAAAAAGTAAGCTGTATATTCCTAATTCATGGCCATCACTGAACCAATGTCCATGAATGTAAAATATATACAAAGGACAGGAAGTGGTCCTGCAATTTCCCAATTTACAACAAATGCTGAGTGGGAACATCTCCACAAGTCCTTGAAAATTCAAGGTTGTGTTCATGTTTGTTTAAAGAAAATAATGTTAATAAAACAAAAAAAATTAAATGGGTGTGGAAGATTGGCTCATGAATATAATAGGTACTATAGGTGAAATATCCCCCATTTTTCATGTCTTTATTTCTTAGATTTTCTTAATAAGTTGGTAGTTTGATTTCCATACTTGCAAACTCTTACCCCTTTAATGGAGGAGCCCTTAGATGTACAAAATTTACCATCTTACATGACCATGAAATAAGGTATTAATAATTGTTCTGATCTCACGCCTATACCAATGAATGGATCAAACAATGTCCTATCCTTGGATCTTCTCTATTAGCGGCCAGATGTTGACATTTCTTATAATATATTATGAATTGCTTGCAGAATACAGACAACCAAATATATTTGTGTGGAAGTATTTGTGTTTGTTGTTTAAGAATAAAATATTTCCAGGGCTCCTGGGTGGCTCAGTCAGTTAAGCGTCCAACTTCAGCTTGGGGCACAATCTAACAGTTTGTGAGTTCGAGCCCCGCATCAGGCTCTGTGCTGACAGCTAGCTCAGAGCCTGGAGGCTGCTTCAGATTCTGTGTTTCCCTCTCTCTCTGCCCCTCCCCTGTTCATGCTCTGTCTCTATCTCTCAAAAAATGAATAAGTAAATGTAAAAATTGTTTTTAATAAAAAAAAGAATAAAATGTTTCCCTTTCATCACATTTATGACATTCTGTTTTCCTTTGGGGGTCTATCTACACAAAGACCTTTAAGAAAAACCCTTACTTAAAATACAAATAAGTAATTACGCTGCTGACACAGAGAAAGAATCCAACAGGCTTCTTATTTTTCTGTCCACAGTATGTTGCATGCTTTGAGGACTGGCTGCTGCTGGGTGTAAAGCACAGCTTCTGGTCATGATTTACAGGCTGCTACAGTGCATCTCACTAAGTTTGTATTAGAAATACAAGAATGAAAAGAATATAGCTGTTTTCCTAACCGTTTATCCAGAGATACAGGGTTTGTTCCTCCAGGCGTGGCTTTGAGTTGAGGATTAACATAGAAACATAGCACACACCACATCATTCTTTTTTACATATTTTTATAATTTAGTATCTATCTTTTAGTGATGAACTGATTGATTCATGTGATCAAAACGTGGCAATATCTGAACTCCCTCTCTCTCTCCGTGTATATCTCTCTCCCTCATCGCTCTCCTTTTGTTCCTCTCTCAATTCTCTATTTCCACTTTGGGTGACTTAACACCTACTGCTTCCGTTGTGCATCTTTTTAAATTCCCAAAGCAACTTATTTAACAAGAAATAATACAATGCTGTAAGATGGAACTTTGGACCTTTAATTGGTTACACAAAATGACACGTACTAAATTATGACATTTGTCAAAAACAAACATAAAATATTCAAATTAAGACTTTCATAACATAACATCCCTTTAGCTTCCAGCTTGTTTCCTATGGCATTTGTAGAACTTTTCCTTTAATGATTGGATATCTGCCAGCAATGATAGCAGTGAAGTGATTGTGTAAATCAGGAATGGGAACAAGGTTACAAGAGGAAGTTTTGTTGTTTGCTTGTATTTGTTTGTTTTTTATCAGAGCGTTTGTTAGAACTAAGTGTTTGGATTAAAATCAGTCAGATAAAAAGCTATTTATTTCCTTTTACAATTCTGATGCTATAGTAACAGCCCCTACAAAGTCAATAAACTCATCCGCCCTCCTATATCTATCTACTCTAGTGAAACAGAAAATTGTAGTCTATACTATTGATTTCCTCAATGATAGAAACCACAGAAATAGTGCTACACTGTGTAATTATAGTATTTTAGAATGAAAGTTGAAGTTTCTATGTACCAGTTAAGCTAGGTGTTTTTAGCATAACATTGCACCAAAGTCTTGCAAAGAAATAATATTGCTCTTGGCCGCATTTTGGAAAAGAAAGGTTTTCTAATAGTGAAAGTACCAAGCTTGCAAGAGGGACAGGGTCTGTATTAAGAAATAGAATGGGGTA
Organism: Suricata suricatta; assembly: GCF_006229205.1. Taxonomy (NCBI): domain Eukaryota; kingdom Metazoa; phylum Chordata; class Mammalia; order Carnivora; family Herpestidae; genus Suricata; species Suricata suricatta. The sequence goes on from NC_043700.1 coordinate 118,876,562, forward strand.
CCCGGGTGGCTCAGTTGGTTAAAGTGTCCAATTCTTGATTTTGACTCAGGTCATGATCTCCTGGTTTGTGAGATTGAGCCCCGCATGGGGCTCCATGCTGACAGCACAAAGCCTGCTTGTGATTCTCTCTTTCCCTCTCTCTCTTTCTGCCCCTCCCCAGCTTGCGCATGCTCTAGCTCTCTCTCTCTCTCTCTCTCAAAATGAATAAACTCACAAAAAGAAAGAAATACTATGGAAGTAGAAAAGATAGCCAGAAAGCTGCACTTGACAATTAGGAATTATCATTTTATGTTTATTTACTTTAGGAGAATTAGTTCCTTTGATGCATTAATAGCCTTCCAACAATATTGCAATGTTATCTCAAAATAAAGCTAGTTACTACTGAACCAAGGATATAATACAACCTCTGAAGTTGTTTTTCTATTTGAAGTTGTAAACAAATGATTCTCATATATATGTAGACATATATGAGTGTATATGAGAGTATATAATAGAGGTCAGTAGAATTCAGAAACCTAGATAAAATAGGGTAGTATATTTTAAAAGCCAGATTGATACTTAAGAACAATACAATGTGAAATATATAAAATATATTACTCTAATGCTTATTCAGTATGTGTTGAAAACAGTCATGTTCAGTCACATTTCTTTCTTGATCACCTCCCTCAAGACAAATACCTTTGACTCAAAGTATGCAGAAATATTAGGTAAATTATTAAAACTTAAAAGACATGCAAACACATGTGGAGTGTGTGTATATTTGTGTCTGAGAAAGAATGAGTCAAGTTCAAAAGAAAGACAGAGAAACCCTCAAATCCTCAAAATAAAGGAGGAACTCAAAGCATGAGAGGTTAACTGCATAAATGGATACCGAAATAACCCAGAAGGACATTGAAAATGGACGCAGATCCTAAGGACTGAGAAGTAGAGTCTTAGTTTTGGCATGGAGGTGGAGGCCCTGGGTTTGCAAAAGCCTGAGGCCAAGAATTGAAAGCTAGAGCCACAAAGAAAGCTGGATCACATAAATGGCTGCCCCCACCATGAAAAATAACTAGAAATTTTTTACCCACAAGCCCAAGGAAGCCACGGGAAAATTCATGGCAGATAAGTTAAAAATTAAGTCTTCACTTAAATGAAACCTATAATAAAACCACAGTCCTACACTCAAATCTGCCATGGACTCTAAGATATAGTACGAAAGGACTAAAACACAAAAGATAAGTAATTAACATAATTGGTGAAATTTCTAGGGTACCAGCAGAAGCAAACAGCAAGCCATTCTCTTGAGTTTTTTCCACAACCCACCTGCATTGGTCTATGAGAAAAGTAGCCCACTCCTGAAAATGAGATTACAATACACAGTTTCACAGCACCCAAGGGAACAGTCTGTTGCAAGAGAGGGTGTGCAACAGAATTAAGTAAGTAAGTTAGCATTAGGATAACATGGACTCAGAGCAATCTGAATGAGACTATAAAGTAAATAAAAGGAAAAATACAAACTGTATTTTTAAAAGGAATAGAAGCACAAATGCAACAATAGAATATTGCAAAAGAGACTAGACAGATTTGGGAGGAAATTAAAGGGAATGCCTAGAAAAGTAAACATAATTGAAAGTTAAAACTCAGTGGGAAGTTCTAAGTCAGGTCAGAGGCAACTTTAGATAAAGCTGAAGTGAAAATTAGTAAATTGGAACGAAGATCTCATGAAACATCCCAGAATACAGGGAAGATAAAATAAGTGATTTTATTAAAGGGATAGAATGAGAAAATCCAAATTTGCTCAAGAAAGCAAAATTAAAAATATTTTCAAACAATCAATATAGAGAAGGCTTACTATTTACAAATTCTCACTGAGTAGACTACTAAGAATATAAAACAGAAATTGATTATTTAAAAACGAGAGACCAATAAGGTGCAGAAAATAAAATGAAAATAGTTGGAACTAAGTTATAGACAACATTAATACAGTGTATAGGAGAGTGTGATCAAAGTTAAATGTTTTTAATTTCCATATTGTTTTCAGTTAAAAAACAGTAACACTACTTGCATTAAACTTTATTGATTCAATATAATAAAATAAATAAATAAACAAAAAAACATTAAAAAAAGAAAAAAATTACCTGTTAAAGGAAGTTCAAAATTGTAGTAGAAAATCTGGTTTTATACTGGATTATACTTAAATTCATAAAGATGTGAGAGATAAGAAGTAGAACTTATAGTTCAAATTTTAGTTTACAGTGTTCAGTTAGCGGTGCCTGGATGACTCAGTCAGTTAACATCTGGCTCTTGGTTTCAGCTCAGATCATGATCTCAAGGTTCATTGGTTCAAGCCCCACATAAAAACCCTTCTAGTGTGGAGCCTGCTTGGGATTCTCTGTCTCCTTCTCTCGCTCTGTACCTCCCCTGCTCGCTCTCTCGCTATCTCTCAAAATAAATAAACATTAAAAATAAATAAAGAAATAAAATGTTCGGTTAATAGCTTTGACTATCTAATTGGGCCCTTATTAATTCAGTTCCCTCTCTCATTAGGCCTATGTAACACATATCAGAATTGGTTTTGCTCATAGTTTTAATTTAGGTTTTTGTTTTTCTTAGACTCTATCGTTTTTAGAATGTTTAATTTTTTGTTGAATAATTAATCATGTTTTCTAAATTGTTTATCACACTCCCAGTTTTGTGTTTAAGACACTTTAGAAAATACATGTTTCCCCAATATGAAATGAAATTTTTAATCAAAAGTTTGAAGGTTCTTTATAAGATTATTGAGTATTTTAAAGGTGTAATAATGCTAAATGTTAACAAATGTGTGAAGTCTCTTGTATTTTGTTAATGGGAATACAAATTTTTATATTTATTTGGGGAAGCAATTTGACAATATGAGTTAAGAGTTTTAAATTGTTTATACCATAGGGACGCCTGAGTGGCTCAGTCTGTTAAGCATCCAACTTCAGCTCAGGTCATGATCTCATCGTTTGTGGGTCCAAGCACCATATCGGGCTCTGTGCTGACAGCTCAGAGTCTGGAGCCTGCTTAAGAATCCATGTTTCCTTCTATCTCTGCTGCTCTCCTGTTCACACATTCTCTCTCTCAAATATAAAATAGACATTTAAATAAAAGTTCAAATTGTTTATGCCCTTTGATCCAGTAATCCTACTTTAATGAATAAATTTTAAGCAATTAATTTGAATACCTAAGAAGATATATGACAAACATATCAAATATATTACACATTCCTTGTAATTTATTGTTTAAAAAAAATGCAAAACCTGAAAATCCAGTATTAGAGCACGTACATAACATGGAATATCATACAGCCACTAACATGTTCATGGTGGCTTAACATGGAAAAGCAGAATATGAGTTTATACCTGCGTGTAGTCATAACTACGTAAAAGTTAGCTTAGGAAAAGATGAATAAAATGTATGCATTTATATTTGGCCAGTGAGATTGCAAATACTTTTTTTCTCTTTCAATATGATTTTTATTCACCATATGCTTTATACTTGGTTTTTCATTGGGTTTATAATTATAAATGACTTTAAAAAAAAGAGGTGTTGAAGATTGGCCAGAACAACTGCATGATCTTGGAAGCAGGAATCTTGGGGTTTGAGATGTAGAAATATCATTGACTTGTCCTGGAAAATTGGTCCCCTCGATTCAAATTAGATTTGATTCAAATTTGATTACCAAAAAGTATTTGCATAAAATGCTCATATAAAACCCTAGTTGTATAAAACCCTGGGTGGCAAGACTTACTTATAGCCAGTAAATCAATTGCATATATAAAAAGATTTCAAAGACGTGGGGATTTGGAACTGAGTTATAGGTTTGCATTATTTCCCACTTGCCTATTATATACGTATCACTCTGTCCTTGCAAGCACACTTATTCTTAAACTGTTTGATGAATTGGATTCATTATGTGATGCTGTGTAATTTCATTTGTGAAACAAGGTCATGGTCTTTAAGCAATTTCAGAAGCCCCACTAAATTTTTTAGGCCATCCATACACATTAGTTGATACTGAAGTGTAATATATATCATGAATATATTACATTGGATATACATTCATTGCCCTGAAAAAATAGTTCCTATACTGGAGATCCTACATTCAAATTAAGAACTTCCAAAAATTGTGTTATTTTACTGGAATGAATGATTAAAGAAGACATCAGAGTCAATTATCATTCCAGAAAGAAGTTATACCCTTTTGGTTTATTACAAAGAAGAACAAAAGCACTTGAAAATCTCCAAAAGTGATACACCAATAACAATATTTACCTTTTAAGTTGAAATACAATTACTCTTAACTTCTATAATCTCTATAATAAATTGGTAGTAAGATACACTGTCATGGCTGGCACATAATGCTTTAATCCATGCTTACCTCTTTCTTTAGAAAATAGCAATCCAGGGGCTCTTGGGTGGGTCAGTGGGTTGAGGATCTGACTTCGTCTCAGGTCAGGAACTCATGGTTCCTGGGTTTGAGCACCACATTGGGTTCTGCGCTGATAGCCCAGAGCCTGGAGCCTGCTTCAGATTCTGTGTCCCCCTCTCTTTCTTTGCCTCTCCCATAACTGTGCGCTCTCTCTCTCTCTCTCTCTCTCTCTCTCTCTCTGTCTCTTTCTCTGTCTCTCTCAAAGGTAACTTAATAAACATTAAAAAAAAAAGAGGGGCACCTCGGTGGCTCAGTTGGTTGAGCATCTGGCTTCAGCTCAGGTCATGATCTCACGGTTCATGGGTTTGAGCCCCGCGTCGGGCTCTGTGCTGACAGCTCAGAGCCTGGAGCCTGCTTTCAATTCTGTGTGTCCCTCTCTCTCTGCCCCTCCTCTGCTCATGATCTGTCTCTGTCTCTCAAAATAAATTAATGTTAAAAATTTTTGAAAAAAACAGCAATCCAAAACTATATATGCAGCTTGGTCCAGAAGTAGTGTTTGATATACATAGTTATGAATACACTCAGATAATTACGTGACAGGAGCTATTCCTATGAACTTTAGTTTTTAATCTCATATGAAGATTGGAGTCCCACATAGGGATGTGTAACAGTTCAAATCTGAATTTAGAACCTTCTTTCTGAAGAGGGCTTATGCCACAGTAGACAAATTTAAAATAGCAATTTACAAATAAGAACTGCCTAGAATTGTGTCTGCATCAGTGAACTTCCTGACTTTGGGAAATTAAAATGTTATGCAGTCTGCAGATTTAGCACTTTCTACTCATTAAAAAATTTGCATGTCACGCAGCTCTTCCATTAATTCTCACATACAGAGGAAGTGGCAGAACTCTGTGTAAATTGTGGTGTGGACACACTGCATACCAGGACCCCCAGAATCCTAGGTGCATTTAATGTGGGGAAATAATTTACCTTACAAATAGTCTCTTCTTGACTTTAGAATGATGTGTTTATAACCGCCACGGTAGGCATTTGAGAAGGTGCTAGTCAGTTTCCAGTGAGATTCTTGTCAATACAGCAATTTGATAGGAAGGCATAATTGTGAGTGTCAGACAGTAAGTGCTTTTATCTACAGTGTGGAAGAAGTTGATGTCATAGCTGTGCTTGTATAATCTTTGATACACGTGGTGTCCCAGCTGTGGCAAATAAATATTCTGTACGTGGACTGGCGGCCCAACATAGTGCTCTGCATCTCCAGTATAATTGCGGTATGCTTTAGCGTTTTTCCTTTCTGGTAAAACATGTTCCTGTTTTTGAAAGCAGGGATGTGGTTAGAAAGTTCAGCCCACAGAAACCTGCTAAACACCTGTGGGGCCCCAAATAAATCAGTGAGAGAGGACAAGTACAAGGTCTGCAGCTTCTAGGATGGAAAGGAAACTCCAAGGGAATTAAGAAGGGGCCATGTTTCATGACCACAGTGGAGCGCAGACTCCTCCAAGGTCACATAGGTGCAGGGCCAGGGCTTTTGCTTAAGTTTTCCTTTTGCTTAAAAATCTAGCAGATAGGGTGATGTATACTACAGATCAGCCTCTTTGCTTCAGAACTCTTCCTCGTTTCACTTTTTCTGTCAGACGTCTCCCCTACCATGGATTACAGCAGCATCGCCTTTGAATTTGATAGTTTATTCTTCTTCAGGAGCATTGATGAGGACAAGGTCTATTGCATTAAAACACTTAGGCACCTGATCTGTGGGTCTGATTTTACTCAACCGTTGGGTGAAATTTCAGACGTTTCTTCATCTACTGTGAGTCAGGAGATAAGACTTCTACATCCTGAGATGTTAATTCCCTGCTGTTCAGTTTCAGAAGGGCATGGTTTTTACCGTAGGAACAGGGTTGAGGATGAGTTTCCTGAGGCACTGTCCTGTGAGGCTGGGGGAAGGAATTACCGTGACAATTTAGATAACTGACATCAATGATAAACAAATGTTCTTTTCAATTTTTGTTGTCATGCCCTCAGATTTATGTATTCATTTATTTGGAGTTCCTTAAGCCCTTGTCAATAAATAAACCCTCAGAAGAGTGGTAAATTATAATAAATGACCATGAGTGTCTTTGACAGACCTGACCTTTGACATCATTAGTGCAGTCCTGATGGCCTTGCTAGATAAGAACCAACCTAAAAGGGAAAAAAACAAAAACTGGACATGTTTATTTTGAATGGCCCTCGAGGTTTTTAATATGAACATTTGATTCAGAAGAAATGTGAGAAAAATCACAAATTTTTGGCTGTGTGTAAAGCCGCTGGCAAAAAGAGAGACCAAGCAGCCAGGTCAAGGAGAGGGAAGAATCCGTGGGGAATAAAGGTTGTTTCCAAAGCTAGGATCATAAAAATGAGGACAGATTTCATGAAGTGGTTTGGTATACTCAGATATATAAATATGCTACAACTAACTGGAAACGTGATGGTTTAGAAACATGTACTTTTATAGAACACACTTAATGCTATTATAAACTACAATTGAGTTGTATCATATTTATAACTTACCTAATAGCCCCATATAAGATATTAATTAATCCCCTACTCTATTTAATCCTCACAGTGTCATAAAATCTATTTACATGTATTAAAGTCGTAGAATCAATTGCATACTGACATATTGACAAAATCTTGAGGGCAAGCAATCTATCTATCTCCTTTTTGGCTAGAGATTTGATAGCAAATTTGAAAACAGAGTTTTAATTCCCAGATATCTACATCTAGACTTTCCTTTCAGAGTTTCTAGAGTTTCCTTTCAGGCTCAGGGGTTCTCAAACTTTGGAAGGCATAAAAACTACTGTATAATTGAAAATTACTGCATCATATATGTTTTAACTTCAAGAAATTTCAGAATTAATTTTAATTTTATTCACTTTCCATCTAATGTACTGAATTTAGGCCCTGGCATAAGTTGCTTCTGACTCCAGTCTACTGGGTCTGCTGGCCAACATAAAGCAAAATGACTTGTTTCAATTTAATTAAACTAAAAGCATATTTAAAAAATAGCCTTACAAATTGTACTTTTGCTAATCCTCTAATAAGAACTCTATTCTGCAAAGGAAGAAATCGAGGCATAGAATTGAAATGCCCACAAGTTAGCATAAGGGCCAAGATAAGAACCCAAATCTGGCTCAGGTCGTACTAAGCCTGTTTTTCATGTGGGCTTTTGGATGCTGGAAACAAGTGGTTGTCAGCTTTTGTTGCTTTAAAATATGATTTTTTTCAGATATCATGTGTCCCTACACAATTATTGGTGTTTATACATTTTTTCCTGTTGGCATCTCTTTTGAAGGGAATGATGTTTCTCCTTTAAATATTTACTTATTGTAACATTTTGTGCCAAACGTGATTATCATACATTAACTGCTTCATCATTCTAGCGTGGCTCTCCAGTTACATCAGGGTCAAAACTCCCAAGGTCAGTGTACCTCTTAGCTTGCCCCACTCTTGAAACAAAAGGTGCTGCCTAGAAGTTGTTTCATTTAAGCATGAAAATCTCTTATTTTAGCTTTCTCATGAATATCATAATAATGTTTCCAATGAAGAGGTGTTTTAGAGTTTAAGTAATTAGCATTACCTCATTCAACAGCTGAATTGCAAATTAAGCCATGAACATATCAAACCCTTTCCTATTACATCCTTGTCTCTTCTTATTTGAATTTACTAATTAATGCCTAGATAGTACTTACAAAGACCTTTGAGGCTATTGCTGGAGAAGTGGGATCTGCCCTTTGCTTTGCTGGCTCACCAGACTTGTGATGTTAGGCAAGTCCCTTCACCACTTCTGCTCTGGCTCCTCAGTACGCAGATAGAAAAGGGGATAGGATAGGAAATTCTAATCAATGATCTTTTTTAACTCCTGGGCGTTAGAAAGGGCATAGACTTGATTTTGAAGAATTTAAACCTGTCCAGTGATGCTCAGAGGTCCTGACATTTCTCACATCAGCAAATTTGCTTGATAATTTTTCTATTACAATACCACTTATAAAAACAGCTGATATTATCTTTCTTTAAAAAAACTAATCATAACTCCATCATCATTTTGGCTCTTGTCTATTACCTCTATCATATGAAAAGAAAATATTTTAAAAGACTAGAAAAAGCAATGCTGTTGCTGTTAATTGGAGAAATAATGATTTACGATTTATGTATAGTTTTTGGCTTTGTTTCTGAGATTCCCCAAATATAAACACACCAAAAAGGCTTTATTCAGACATATTACTATATGATTATGAGCCATGTACTTAAGGATAACTTGATATTACTTACAACAGTATAAAAGCAAGAAAAGTTTGCCAAGTTTTCCTTGGGCATGGGTTCTCATCTTTTATAATAGTTGGACATCAACTGAAAAATATGGGCAACCCACCGCTAGTCTAGAGGATGAGCTTGTGAAAATTAGAAAAAGTCACTCCTTCGCCAAGTCCCTTTACCACCATCATCTGAAAAATCATTATATTAACAATCCAATCCGTATCTACAGCCCACACTCTTGGGGCCACCAAGAGTCTTATGATGCAAAGCTTGCATGCTGTCCACAGAATTGATGGGTGGGTGGAAGCTAAATTTTAATCTCAACACTTCTGTTTACTTTAAAATATCACTTCTCACCTTTGGGGCTCAGTTTCCACATCTGACAAAGGTTGGACTAGATAGCCTCTTAAAATGATGTTTTGAGCAATTACAAGATGTTTCCTAGCATTAAGAACATTTCACTAACTCTTCAAGACATCTTACTGTTAGGACACCTGAGTGGTTCAGTTGGTTGAGTCCTTACTTCTTCTCAGGTCACGATCTCACAGCTTGTGGGTTTGAGCCCCAGATTGGGCTCTGTGCTGAAAGCTTAGAGCCTAGAGCCTGCTTCAGGTTCTGTATCATCTTTCTCTCTGCCCCTCCCCATTCACGCTCTGTCTCTTTCTCAAAAATAAATAAATATTTAAAAATTTTTAAAAAATAGACATCCTACTCTTGGTTCGATTTTCAAACTGTTTCTAACTTGCTTCAAGTTTCAGACTTCACTTAAAGTTTCTCTCCACAATCAGACTTCTAATGCCTTTTCTCCCAGATCAGGAGACTCTCTCCATTGAAAAATATATATTCTTTAAAATTACATTTTTTTTTAAAAAGGTCATAGGTCATGAGCATCTCCCATGGCAGAAGCACCGCCCTGGGAGGTGCAGTTACTCAGACTCCCACAGTCAGTGGGGCAAGTCCTGCATCCTTCCCTGAGCCCCGGGCCGTTGCTCCTTTTTTCAGTCCAAGAGAGGTTTTGGAAGCTGTTACCAATGGGGGTGCATTTGTTCCCGACAGTTCTTTAGACTGTTCCTCCCATGCAGGACATTTAGTATCCTTGGCCCTCACTCACTAAATACCACAAACAACAACCTAATCATTATGAGAACCAAAACATACCACCCCTGCCCCATTTCCAAACGCACCCCTCCTTTAGAAGTGGCACCATCTCTGGCTGAGAAATTGTTTTAGCATCAAGTTGCACTCTGATCCTGGAAATATGCCTCTGAAACATGCCACTATAGTGTTACCAGAAGCCACAAAGGCCATAAACCTCTTTCATAGGAGAGCGTGAAAGAGTATACAGTACTTACAAGAGTGCATTGCTCATAGTTTCTCAGAAAAACTGTGCTCTTTGTCTCTGGAATAACTAGGGAACCTGCAATTCAAACAAATTCCCTAAGGTCACTCATTAACTAATGGGCTGAGCTGACTCTACAAATAGAATCCCTTTAAGAACTGAGTGTTGTGGGGCTCCTGGGTGGCTCAGTCAGTTAAGCATCCGACTTTGGCTCAGGTCATGATCTCACGTTTTGTGAGTTCAGGCCCTGAGTGGGGCTCTGTGCTGATAGCTTGGAGCCTGGAGCCTGCTTTGGATTCTGTCTCTCTCTCTCAAAAATAAATAAACGTTTTTAAAAATGTTCAAAAAAAATAACCTAGAGTCTTAGTGTTCTTACAGTGTGCATCCTAATGACATTTATTGATTGCTTGCAGTGCACCAGCTTTTTACAAATCTCATATCTCCCTTCCACAGTTCTATGGGAATGAGGACTCATTTTCCCTTACGTGAATTAGAACACTGATACATAGGGAAGTGAAACAGTTTGCTCAAGCTCTCACAGCTAAGGAAGCGGCAAAGCTAGAATGTAATCTGAAGTCCATGAGAATGAAAAGCTCCGTTTCACTGCCTTGGCCAGCAGCCCCGTGCCTTTTCAGATGGCCTTACTTTCAAGTAATAGGAAAGTTAACTGAAATCCCTAACTTATGAACCAAGCTGTTGATTGGGACACGAAAAACAATTATTTTGCACTGTGTTCTGCCAGAGATGTTATTTTTCATTATTGCTAGGACCGCTCTCAGCAGGGTCACCTCATTAGCCGAGGAAAATGTCCCCTGTTGTTCCATGAGAGACGGATCAGATGGAGAAGCGTAAAAACAAACTCTTAGAAAGTGATTCTGTGTTCCCCTCGTTTAGGGGATGGAACAGTAATCCCCTTCTTTTCTGATTTCCAGCCTCCTAAGTGATGTTTTAGTTCTGTAGCTGCAGAAGTGTTTTGAAAAAGAATGGAAAAAGTTTTATAGAGTTGCCTTCCAAAAACTCTTTATCAGTGTTTCCATAACAGAGTAAACTGGGGTGTTGAGCCGTTAGTGGGTATACTTAATACTCTGGTCTGTTTTAAATTTCCCCATGTAGGAAAATAACAGTTTGGCTAGATTGGCCCTAATTGGCAATGAGAAATAACTAATAGTGAGACTTCATTTTTTTTAATTTTGATTTTATTTTGGAACAACATCAAAGCAAACACTTCATCAACTATATTGATATACCTATTGACAAACATCTCCTGGGCTACGCATCATCAAAACCATCCATAAAGCCCTGTCACTTCACTCCCTTTGCTCTCCATTATCTATAGGAAAACCAAAGCAATCTTTTCAAAATTGCATTTGATCATGGGATTTGTATTTCATTTAGGATAAAATCAAAATGCCTCCTTCTGGCCCACCAGGTCTACATGACCTGGCTGCCCCTCACTTCAGGGCCTGCCTCCTCCCGTTTCTTTTTTCTCACTTCCCTCCACCCACTCCATTTTTTTCCTGTTTATTTATTTTATTTCAAGAGAGAGAAGGGGAGAGAGATAATCCCAAGCAGGCTCTGTGCTGTCAGCACAGATCCCAACATGGGATTCTATCCCACAAACTGCGAGATCATTATTTGTGCTGAAATCAAGAGTCTGATGGTCAACTGACTGAGCTACTCGGGCACCCCTACATTTTTATGTCAGGACTTCTGCATTCACAACCCTTCTTTGAAGAGCATTGGTCCCTCCTGATTTCAACCTGGCTGATTCTTTCTCATGTTCAAGTTTCAGCTCAAATCCCATTTCAACAGAAAATTGCTCCCAGATTCCCTAAGGCAGTCACCCCTTTATTAGCAATCACATTACATTCTTTTTTCTATTTCTTAAATGAAATTTTTCAGCATTTGAGTTGATTTTATTATTTTTACTTACTTTTTGTTAAACTAGAACAAAATCAGGCACATTTCTCATCTTGTTTGTCATTATACCCCATGCCTAGGATAGAACCCAGTACATAATAGGGTTCAAGAGTATTTGTTAGGCGAATGAATGAATGAATGAATGAATTCTAGTTCTGTGCCTAGAATGAAATATAGTCCCACATGAATGCCATAAATTACCAAAATATTTATTGAGTTGTCCATCTCTCCATAAATATGGGAAAGTTGAGATTAAAATCAAAATTATAAAGTTCCTTCTTATTATTCCTTTGTCTGCCTTGAAAAACAGGGGTTCTGTTGAGAAGTAGAGGTAAGAGCCAAGGCAAACCCAGGGCTGCCCCACAGGGAGAAATTTCATGCTGTGTTACATCTCTCTTCTCCTTCTATGAGATACAATTATTTTGCATTCTCCAGCAGGCCCATACTGATTCTGATAAAGATTGTCAAGGTGAACATCAGACCATCCCCAGATACCCTATTTTACAGTTGTTTCCAGACCTTCTAATCTGCAAGAAATGAATCCTTTGACACCACTCTCTTTAACACCTTCCCTACCAGAATGATGACATCAGTTACCTCCTCTCCTCTGCTAGCACTGAACTCATATTGTCTTACGTCTTTAGGTTTCAAAATAAATAACCTTTCTTCCAGTGCCTGTCTATGTCCCAGATGTCCTTTTACTGAGTTCACAGAATACAAATGGAAAAACGTTATTACCAGACAGTAGTGTTTAAAAATGAAAATCAAACCTAATACATGAACTCAGACAACTGGAATAAGGAATATAATATTTATAAAACTGAGTAGGAGGTTGCAATCATTGCTCTAAAATAAAGCATTAAAAATTAATTCAGAGCAAACTTGTCTGTGCTACAGCAAACCTCTCTTTCATTAAGGTAGCCTCATGTTTCTCCAGAATTAGTTCCCCCAAATAGGTAAATAGCTTGTAAGAGCTGAGTGTTCTGCACACTACAGAAGATCTACCTAAGGCACGATTTAGAGTAACCTTTGGTATTAGAGCATTACAGACTTTAATTTTGAGCCAATTAATTGTTCTTGCAGATTCTCTACAGTTTTTGCCCTTGAGCATTACTAGGAAAGTTTAATTCATATCATTTTTGTTTGATTAATCCAAATAGTGCTGTATCACTTGGTCAATTCATATGTTATATAATATTAAATATTAGGAAAAGGAAGTTCCAGTTATAAGTTGTACTTTTAAATTTTTATAAGTTAAATTTTTAATTTGTTTTCCACATGTTAAAAATGTTTCCCCAGTCTTGTTCTTGAGATTATTTTTATCATCATCATCTTCTCATCCTTCTCCTCCTCCTTCTCTTCTTCTTCTTCTTTTTCTTCTTCTTCTGTGGCTTCTGCCTTCATCTCCTAGAATATACTAAAAAGAAAGAAAAATAAAAAAGGCTAGTGTTATCTGTGCATTTATTTTTGAGATGAGGTTTTTTATTTTTCCCAATTTACACTGTCCCTCTGAAGCCCTGAAATAAGTAACCTTATAACCTCCAGGCCCTATTGACGTTTGAAGGATTTCAAATAAAAAGCATCCAGTTTCTGTTACATTGACAAACCGCTCAGTCCCTGGGCAAAACCTAATGGATTCCTATTAAACGGAGGGACAAGAAACAACCAAAAATCCAAAAGGTGGATTTGAGATGCAGGGAGGAAGGGTGGTCTCGGCTCAGCTCAGTAAATGGGTATTTAACCTTTGACCAACGATGACAGGTCTTCTTTAGTTCTATTAGACCAAGAGCAAGCTGTTATGATTAAATAAAAAAGAAAAAAACTGCTTAGAGCCTTACTGAATATGTCCTGGGAATTAAAGCATATGGCAGGGATAAGGAAAAAAGATTTTCCTTATGCTAATGACCCTTGATGTCTGAAATAAATTAGATCCATTAGAGTTTATGCTCAATAAAAGAAAGACTTTAAGCACTCCAAAGTTAGTGACTCGAGACCAGTTTTGCTCTGAAATTCAATCTGCCTACTTATTAATTCTTGGTGAGGCTCCAAAGCAGACAGGAGATGCAAAATCATAATTCTGTACTGAATCGGAATTTTAAGACACCACAGGTTTCCTTTCCTTTTCTTTTAATTAGACCATTTTTCATGCTTCTTATTTTGTTTCCCTCATTAATTTGATTTTGTTCCCATTTTTGTTTCATTTTTTTGTTCTTTTCAAGGTTTCCTTTATCCTATTTCAACTGAACAGAGAACCCAGAATGAATATGGATTTTCTTGTAAGTTTGATGTTTAGTTTTTATGTTGCTGAATAATCATTTAATGATATTGCCCCCCCCAGTTCAAGTTTACCTTTCTTTAGATCACAGATGTGCACACAGGAAATAGGCGCCTAATATATTCTAACATGAAAAACAAATTAGATTTTCACCACTGAGGAGAAGAAAAGAGGGTCATTTCAAGCCTCTGCCAGCTTTAAAATCTATCCGTCTCCCATTCAAAGCTTCAGTCCCAATAGCTGACAAACCAAATCATGAAATGTGCTGATCTAATAAAGGGCCAGGTTCAAATGCTAAAAAGTAAAGGGTTGAGAAAAGGCAGATCTGTTGAGTTAGAAAGCATGAATGTTGGGTAAGTAATTACAGCCTGATAGAGTAAAACCTTAAGGATTTAGATGTAATATTCTGACTGGGGCTCAGAATATTGCTGCAGGGCCTCCAGGATTACTGGTCGGCCCTCGGAAGGCAGTGCTCACACAACCAAGCCCAGTGCTTGGACTGTCACTAGTGTTCTAGAAAGATCTGTCAATATTGACCTAATTGATGGAAAAGTTGATATTCTGAAAACTTTGGGAAAGATAATAGTTTAAACAAATTCTCTCACATGCAGTATATTTAAACACAAAATGCTGAAGGGGATGGAGCAGTATCTAACAGGGAATCCCTTTAAATTGTCAGTGTGTCAAAGAAACGGTGACAGGAAAGTATGGGTGAGTCACTGGCAATGTAAATGATGAGTCATTTCTTCCATATAAACTATGTGGCTGTGAGTCTTAGTGAACAGAGTAAGGGCTCCTTAACCTTTAGGAGGCCATGGGACTCACACCTTTGAAAACTCCCTTCCCCCAAACTGTGCATGTATATAAAATTGAGCTTAAAAAGGCTGTTCTTGACCCCTTGAAATACCACTGTAAAGTCACCTCTTTTACAGTGAGTGGAGAAGCTTCAGTTACCTTTGCTGAACATTTTTGTGGGTCACAGAAAACTGAAACCAGAGACTTTAAGGTGTCTTGGGGGTTCTGAAAAGGTTTGATTTTGTCCATTTTGTTTCAATTAGCAGCTTCGATCACCTTTTGCACTTGGAGTGAAGTATGTTCTATGCCACCAAGGCAAGATGAACAGTTACAGGAATTGTCTTCTTGCTTAACCCAGAAACAGATCTCCCAACTGATTGCACACTGTGTTGGTCAAATGCTCCGTTGCCTTCTAGGGTGGTCTGACCTTTCTGATCACTGAACCAGGCCTTTATCTTACTCAGTGCTCCATACAGACATATTTGATTCAGTAACAAAGTGGCTAAATGTAAGTCGTTGACCAGAGACCGTGAGAAGCTCGCGGTTCTGGGAGGTAATACTGAATCTGCATCAAAAGCCTGGTGTTATCAGCACTGACCTCTGCTCCCCAAATCTTCTGAATGCACACCTTTAAAATCCAACATGTTTGCTCCTAGAATTTGTTTTGCTTAGTTACATATACCATTCCCACCCACCTGTTCACTGATTTAGGGGAGAATGAGAAGAATGTTATTTGTGAAAAGTAAGTTTTTGACTTGGAATGACACTTAAGAAAATATTCTGGTTCAATAAATATACAGATTCAGAACATACCAGATATTTCTAACAGAATATTGATGTTTATGTTTTTAGAGAACTATAGGTGAATTCAAGGCAGGCTTCCAAACTTTTCCACCTGAAATTAGTAATGAACTTTTTTTTCCCCTGTGGGTTGAGATGGTCTTAGTTCCAGTTTCTTTTTATGCCTTCTAATAAATGGTCTGTTATGCTGCCCAATTTAAGATAGATTAGTGGGTGGGTAGATGCAGAGTGAGAAAGGAAAAGAAATCAGAGATAATTTTCCACTGAAAGGCCACAGTCATTTTATATAGCTTTTGAAATAGATTTGAAATTAACCTATAAAAAAGGCAGTAAATGTCGGAAAAAATTACAGCAAATGTGTGTGTACTGTGGGAAATTTCTCTAAGCAGTTGGTCCAATGTTTCCTTGTCCTCTCCAGCTGCTCCCGATTCAGATGATGTCGCTCTGTATGTTGGCATTGTGATAGCTGTGATAGTTTGCCTGGCCATTTCTGTAGTTGTGGCCCTATTTGTGTATCGCAAGAATCATCGCGACTTTGAGTCTGATATTATTGACTCTTCAGCGCTCAATGGAGGCTTTCAGCCCGTGAACATCAAGGCAGCAAGACAAGGTCAGTTCACCTTGCACTTCACACCTGTGATTTATGCATGTGACCAGCATCCCTGTGTGGTCCCAAAATCAGTGACTTTCAAGTCATGTAGTTTAGCCAGAGCAAAAGCTCCATGAAGACATGGATTTGGGTCCGTTTTATTCATTACTCTATTGATTTCATTCATATAACAAACTAGAGGTGACAACGTGCAGTAATCTTTTTTTTTTTTGTCAGAACAGGTTTCTCTGTCATACTTTTAAACTTTTACTTTAAAAAAATATACAGATTGGTTGATTTCTTAAATCCCCCCCCTTTCTCTGCACTTTGACAAGACAGCTTGTATAGTGATATAGTGATCTACCAATGACCTCAAATCCAGTACAGACAAGGAAAACTATTACCTAAGTCACTGAGTGCAGATCACTGTCTGTGAATTCAATCTGTTGAAATAGCTAAATACCTTAGGAGCAATGAGTAGACTTAAGGCAAAATATACAATGAACTCGTCTCTTAATTTGTAGCCAATAATAAAATGGATCATAGTTATCTCAATAGTCTGTTTTCAACAGAGCCTTAGAATCTATTCATCTATTCACTGAGTTCGTTTGTGTTTGGCTCAGAGAGTATCAGGGTGAGCCTGACTAGTAGAAGATACCTGAATGGAATGGACTTCTTTCTCTTTCTGACTCAGATCTCCTGGTGGTACCCCCAGACCTCACATCAGCTGCTGCCATGTACAGAGGACCTGTCTATGCCTTGCATGATGTCTCAGACAAAATCCCAATGACCAACTCTCCAATTCTGGACCCACTGCCCAACCTGAAAATCAAAGTGTACAACACTTCAGGTGCTGTCACCCCCCAAGATGACCTCTCTGAGTTTGCATCAAAGCTGTCTCCTCAAATGACCCAATCTTTGTTGGAGAATGAGGCACTCAACGTGAAGAATCAGAGTCTAGCAAGGCAGACGGATCCATCCTGTACTGCGTTTGGCACCTTCAACTCTCTCGGGGGTCATCTGATTGTTCCCAATTCAGGTAATTCCTAAAAGTTTAAATCACATAGATCTTGAGAACATATTTTTGTACCCAAATCTTTTTTTTTTTAATTTTTTTGTTTTCATTAGGCCTGAAAAGTTAGTTGGAGCCTAATCTAACCCGAATCTACTCTTGATGCAAATCAACATTATTTCAGACAAAATCAGCGAAACCATTCATCTTCCTCCAGCCAACTCGGAAAACACTTCCTCTAGAAAAATTATACTCCCAACTTTCTGCCAAGATGTAATTTGGAACTGTCATTGACCTTCTTTTTAATAGAGCTTCAGAAGGCAACGGCAAGCCAGAAGTGCTCGCCGTTGTCATCACACTTTAAAAGGACAAATTAATTAGAAAACATATTAGTTGGTTCACTTCCAATTTACTGTAGGAAGCAATACTTCAGAATACTAATTTTTAGATCAGAGGACATCATAGTAGACATCAAATCTTCATTTATTAACTTAACTCTTTATTACACAGTCTTCAAGTTCAAGGTATTTCTAAGGGACTCACTCCCTCTTCTGATCAATCTCTCTGGAATCACAGCCTAATTATGGGTAGTGTGTATTTGCAGTATAATTGAGTTTTTAGCTTATTATTTAGTTATCTGCTTCTAGAGGATAAGTGTCATAACGGACTTAAATGGTTAATTTAAGTTAGTAACTGATAATGTTTGATTACTGTTTGATATTCATTAATCAGTATTAACAATGTTTTTTTTAATCTACTGGCCATAAGAGGGTTAATGGATTCCTCTGTGAATCTACATTAGCTCTTTTCGACAATACAGCGGTAAGAAACAATTTGACCCAAAGTCCTCATGTAACATAAGAAAATAATATAATGTAAAAATAGCTATACAGCCAAATAATATACAAAACTGAACATGAACTGCAGATCTGAATACAAACTTGTCTTTGATTCTTTCTCTTATTCAGTCCCCCGTTTCAATGCTTTGCCAATTTGTCACACCATTCCTTTAAGAGTACATTTTAATAAGTTAAAATACTTAACAAAATATCATTTTTCCTTTTATCTATACATTTTACATAGCTGAGATCATACATTATATATGCTTTTTTTGCCTTTTTATCCTTAATTCTCATGCTATTCTATGCTTTTAAAAATCATAATTTCAAACATATTTTTAAAGGTCTATCAAATGAGTAGATCAAAATATGCCCTATTGTTCTTTTATTGTTTAAACATTATATTATTCTCAAGACAGTTTTTTTTCATGATATTTACTGAATTCTACCTTTCCTTCCCAGTTCCACACCTGTCACTTTTTCATATATGAATTATTATAAAGGCTTCTTGGGTAGAAAGGAGGGAGGTTGATTGTATTAAATACTTTCTACATACTTGGCAGTGGTGATTTACATACATTATTTTATAACAAGCACCCTAACATGTATCAGGCATTATTCTTATCACTTTACATTCATAGTTTTATTTCATTCCTATAACAACATGTTACATTTTATTGTTCCTTTCAAACAAATAAAAAGCTACCAAGTGTTGGTAGACTCACATGTGGCCTCCCTGCTTCCACTCTGTGCCTCATCAGACCATCCTGTCCCTTAGTGTGACATTTTGCTTCCCACAGCACTGAGCCCTTATGTGACATTCCTTCTCAAGAAGGCCATGACTCAACATTTCCAACCGGTGACACAAAGGCCTGTGAATAACGATTCCTCCTTAACTGTCCATTCTTCATTCTTGAGACTTCCCAACATGATGGGGCAAGTTTCCTTACTGCCCTGTGCTCATTTGGCATGTTACACTTCCTTGCTAATTAAAGTATAAATAACTCAAAGACAGGAACACTGTCTTTTACTTCTTGGCATTCACAGTAGTGCCAAACACTATACTCACAATGATGCTCCATCAATTTTTAGTGAGCCAGAAGAACACTGCATTTATTGGAATAAAATCACAGAGACAAGTGTCTACAGGGTGCTGCCCACCGTGAATTATTCTTTGTGATGATCCCACAGTGATGCCAGCTGGTGGTTCTTACAGTGTGTCCCCAGGCCACCGTCCTTGGCGTCACCCTACAACTTTCTAGAAGCACAGCTTCTGTGGGCCTTCTAAGTCAAAAATTCTGGCCATGGGACCCAGTAATCTGTGTTTTAGCAAGCCCTGCCGCTGATTCTGATACAAGCTCACATGGGAAAATACTGCGATAGGCCCAGTGAATTTAGAACAGAGCTTGATCCCCTAGTCCTACAAAATGGTGTCCGTCACAACCTAGTAAACACCTGCCTGACCTGTGTTGACTAAAGACTAGTCATAGCTTTGTCTGTTATCTGTTTGTTTTCTAGAGTTATGTATGATGAAATTTCTTCACCAATTATTATTCTGTTATGGAAAAACACTGATGCTAACCAGATATTTCAGAAATAAGTGTTTTTTGATATTATTGAGGTTAGCATTTCCCTGACTTTGAATTTCGTGGGGAGTTTTTTTTTCTTAAATTAGAAACGATACATCATTACAGCTGTTTGAAATTTTAAGAGCGGTTGTTGGTTTTCCCCTCATTTTACAAGGAAAACAACAGTGGAACCATCTGTCTATTCCTTAAATAAAACAAGAGTTTAAAAAATTACATCATTCCTTTGAGTAATTCCAGAACAGTTCAGAGGGAGCTGTGGTAACAAATAAGGCCAATAAGGATGGAAAGCAGGGCAGCTATGAATATTTACATGTCTTTAGAGAAAAAGCAGGCTTGTGGCTGCATGGCCACAAAATTTCCGCATTCCCTTTCACTTGCTTCAAAGGCATTCTGTGAAGTTTCCTTTTGATTCATAGTTCTTATGTGACTGCTTTTCTCTTTTTGCTATTCAGGAGTAAGCTTGCTGATTCCCGCTGGGGCCATTCCCCAAGGGAGAGTCTACGAAATGTATGTGACTGTACACAGGAAAGAAAATATGAGGTAAATATGCCTTTTCTACTGTGCTTGACTTTATCAATGTCTGACCTGGAGGAGAATTGTGGAATAGAAAGAATAAACCCGACATGTCTCAAGTGGCCTACTTCTAGCATACCCTTTTTCCTTAGACCTATAAAACGTCAGCTTCTCTTTATCTTTGAAGCTTCAGACACTTTTGCAGATCTTGAGTATGGGCCGAATTCCAGAGATCTTTTCTCAAGTGGACCTGTGGCCATTATAGCTGGAAAAAATGGCCAGAAATGTGATCCTTAGATTGTCCAGAGAGATATGTGGGCAGACACAGAGACATCAGCTTCATGGGTCCTGGCTCAGGAATCCAGCCCATCCCCATTAGAAGGTTAAAGGTCACAAAGATTAGACAACCCCTTAACCTCTAGCCTGTCGCCCCCACGTCAGCCTAGCACTTTATTCTCACCTGCAGGTTCATCTAACTTAAGCTTCATCAACCCCCTTCCTAGGTTTAGCCTTATAAATTCCATATTGAGCCTTTCTAAATGAATCTAGGATTGATTAAAACTAGATTGAGTCAAAAGGCTTTATTTTGAATGTGTCGTGGTCATAAACATGAAGTTATTTTAAGTAAAAAATACAAGAGGAGTTTAAATGTCCTAAATTCAATTTTCAGCCTGGCCTATAACAAATCTAACAGATGATCTCTCTTGGTTACTTCCAGCATAAATCATGTGTATTAAATAGTGCTTTGAGGCCTGACTGATTCATGCTTCTGAAGTACACTGAGATCTTAAAATAAGACTTTGTTGAAATGAACAGCCTTATGTGTAATTATCATTGTTTTTCCCAAGGGAAAAGGCATCGGGTCTCCAGCCCTGAGCTCCAGATACAAACAAAGCATGAGTAACAAATGTCGAACTAGGTTATCATTATAATGCGTTATACCTTCTGCCTTTCCGCTCTCATCCTCAGAAAAACATCCATTTTTAGTCTTGTTCTTCAAAAGCCAAAGAAGCTCTTTTATCATGCTCTCTGGTGCAGATACTGGCATTTATAATCTGGGGGACCCTGAACATTTTTTTTCCTCGGGTGGTACACTCTCACCTACACAAGCACTAGCCTAAGAAAATGATAAAGTTCCTAGAGTGTTTTTCATGCCTTAAATTTGAGCAACAGAAAATTACTAAAAAGCTTATATTTACTCACATCAAATACTCATTTTTTTTCATTCTCAATGCAGAGTAATTCACAAGCCCTGAGCACGCCCTACTTTTGCAGCAGGAGAAATAAAGATCAGCAAACTCAAAGATTCCTTTATGTACTTTTTTCTGCTCTCTCTTGTCCTGAGTCAAGGTTTGCACTAAGTACATCCATCCCTCAAGGCCTTTGCCAACATGGGCATTTTGTTTAAACAGAAATGAGGGTCGGCTTGTGCTCTGTGCTCAGAAGCAGTGAGGTGTCTCATATCATCCTTGTAACCACCGGGTTATCTTGCTGCAGATCAAGCCTTAAGGGGCTACTGCAGGGGTGCACCGAGGCTGAGAGGTGTGTGCAGTCAGGTGCCTTGTGTGGTTTTTCCTTCCCATGGTGTGGCCAGCACCCTGGCAAGAATAATTGTGCATATGAGATGAAAGAGAGAGAAACAAAAAACTGATAAAGCTAGACATTTGTGTGTTGAGTTTCCTCTGTCTTTGACTCAAAAGGAAAGAAAAAACTATAACCATCCCTATACCTGAAGTTAGTTGCAGAGAGAATTATGCTGTTAACTTGGTGTGCCTCAGAGAAGTTCTGTTTATAAAAATGAAACCAGAGAAGCCCCAACATCTCAAAAGAAAGTATGCACGAGAGACCATGAAACAAGGAACACAAGAAAATGACCATGTGAAATAATGAGCATTTCCTCTCATCACTTATTTTCCGTTGTGAACTAGATGTGTTTTGCTTGTAAAGACACAATGGCAAGAGTGTGTTTGGGGATATTTTAATAATAGAAAGCATGGTATCATTTATTTGCCATACTTTAAATTTCATTTACTCGCCACTGCAACCTTGTGATGAGTTCCAATTTAAAGATCCAAACCAGGGCTCGGGGAAATCAAGTCACATAGCCAAGTTTTCACAGTCAAAAACTGAGGGATGGCCGAATTTTCAGGCAAGTGATCTGACTGTGAAGCTTTCCTGCTCTTTTCCAAGTCATTCCTCCTTTATAGCTAGCACCAGGACACCGTGAGCCTCTGCTTCTTACTGTAGTACATTTCTGAACAGTTTCTTTCTCCCGCTCCCTGAAGACCCTTTCTGTCCTCACTCGACCTGAGACAGAGCTTCTGACAGAGAAGACATTGGGAGGGCATCAGAAGATACGAATGTTACTTCGAGTCACTTATAGGACAATTTTGATCATTTTTCTCCATTGTCTCTCTCCTCGATTCCCTTTATTGCATCCCAAACTGGGTATTTTTCCAGCTGGACCATACCCAGCTGGTCATCTACCTAAAAGGAGGTGTGAACTGAATTACATGTGGCAGAGTGGATATGAC
The DNA here is from genome assembly GCF_006229205.1 of Suricata suricatta. NCBI lineage: Eukaryota > Metazoa > Chordata > Mammalia > Carnivora > Herpestidae > Suricata > Suricata suricatta. Next base: position 118,899,457 of record NC_043700.1, read on the forward strand.
AAGGGGGCCTTATCATACCTGAATGTGCTCTAAGAGAAAACCCGGAATGGCAGATGAGCAGCCTGAAAGAGCTGCAGACAGGGGACAAGCTGTCTCAGACAAGGGAGCAGAGCTGTAAGGGCATGCTCGTGATTTCTACCTCTCCTGCTTCCCACATCTCCGGAGACGCTGCAAAGCCTCTGTTTCCCCTGTGGATACAATTTCCATGATTAATGGCACTAACATGGACCTTTTTGCCTTGTTTTCAGTAGCAGTTTAAAAAAAAAATGAGTCTGACTCAGACTGAAATTTTGCTCTTTGTCATTTCTTATTGAAAAATAATTGGAATTTAAAAAAAAAATCAATGTTAATTGCCCCTTTCTCTGTATTCTGTCCTTGCTTAGCAATTTTTCCTAAAGGCCAGAAAATCAACTTAGACATTCCAAATGAACTTTTTTGGAAAAACTTTTTGGAAAACCGTGGGGAGCCATGGAAGGTCTCAGAGCAGCCAAGCAGTAGGAGAATAGCAGTGCATTTTAAAGTTGATCTGGCTAGGCAGGCTGGATGCATTGGTGGAGGGAAGAGGAAGACAGACTCCCTGGAGGCCGGCCTCCCGGTTGGACGGTGGCAATAAACTAGGTGTGAGGGCAGAGGGGAGGAGCCAGGCCTGAGTCTGGGGGATGGAAAAAGTGAGATGCATTTCAGAAGAAAGAAGCTTTCGCCACCAGTTAGAAGCGCAGGCAGAAGAGTAACACAGCACAAAGGTTAGGTGTCAGGACCAAGCCTTCCTCAGGCCCTGGGAAAATTGTGAGTGCAAGTGGCGCGAGGAGGAAGGACAACTTCTGAGTCAGATGTGGGCAGTGTGCGCGGGTAGGGATATGGGATTCATGCTGGAGATGTGGATGGGGAGTCGCCAGGAGGTGGATCCTCTGAGGGTTAAAAATGCAGAGGCAGAAAGAAGAGACCAGAGGAAAGAGCTTCAGGAAATATTCTTATTAAAGTATGGACATGATGAGCAAACCAAAACAGAACATGGCAGGCTAAGGCAGATAAATAGGGTTTGCATCTAGTGCGGTGCTTCTACTGAGTGGCTACACAATGAATATTTTTCAGTGAAAGAGTGAATGGTTGGAAGTACAATAGGAAAAAAAAAAAACAAAGGTAAAGAGAAGTTCAAAATGGAGGAAGTCACTGACACAGGTATTAGTAGAATTAAAATGTACAGAAGTAAGAATAATAAAAGAAATCATTGAGGCACCTGGGTGGCTCAGTCAATTAAGCATCCAACTCTTGGTTTTGGCTCAGGTCATAAGTTTGTAGGTTCGAGCCCCACATCAGGCTCTGCACTGAAAGCATGGAGCCTGCTTGGGATTCCTCTCTCCCTCTCTCTCTTTTTCCCTCCCAAGTTTGTTCTTTCTCTCTCAAAATAAATAAACAAATAAACAAACAAAAAATTTAATAAAAGAAAGAAGAAGAAATCATTGGATTTGTCAACTGTAAGACATTGGTGTAAGAAGGGTATGAGTTAGTGGCGAGGCAATGTAAACTATCCATCATATATAGGTACTAAATATAAGTAATAAAGGAGTATGTTAGGATAGTGGGCCAAAATTCTCTTATGAAGTAATCATATAGCAGAAAGTTTTCATTTGTTTTAACATGTTTTGGGGACTTGGTAAAACAGTAGTTGACAGTATTGTTTCTCAGGGAAACTCAATGATATTCCTCTTTCGAGTCCTCAAATCCTTATATGAACATACGGCCATATACAGGGCTACAGCTGTAGGGGAAGAGAGTGGAGTGCAGGCGTATTTTACTCTCTCACTGCCTTCCACAGTATTCATACACTGCAATCCTACTTATAAAGAAATAATTCCAGGTGATTTATGAAAACAGTCTTTTCAATGGGAAAAAAAAAACGTGTAAATAAGCAGATGAGAAAATGAGAAAAATTAAGATTTGAAAAGATAAAGTCAGGTGAGCAGTTAAAGTATAAAATGTTTGGTGTAATTCCCAGCATATTTCCCAGTACTAGGTCATGAGTTTACTATCCCAAAGCTTTCAAGAAAGGAATGTGATAAGTGATAAAATCCATGTGTCCATGAGGAAAAAATATGCCCAAAATAAGCTCAATTCTTTCTCCCTTCATTCCACATAAAGGAAACAGCTTTTTCTTAATACAATTAACAGCGTCCTTAAACTAAAATAGCAATGAGTTTTCATAGGACTCCTTCTGGTAGTTTCTCTCAATGGAAGTAGATTGTATAAGGCCCAAGTATAAATTTAGTAAAATAATTCCACAAGAATCATCAGTTCAGTCAGAGCACAATACTTAGCTGTTCTGACTTAATCCAGGGATAGATTCTGGCTTGTCTAGGGAAATGGTGGCACGCCCTTCAGAGTGGCTTCCATAAATATTTTTTTTTGCTCAATTGAGCTTTTGATAGCAAGTGAGTTAGATATTCCCTGTCAGATACCTAGAGTGCAAATATTTCAAGTTGCCAGTTATATGTGAAACTGTGTGCTTCAAAAGGCAGCTGAGCCTCAGGGGGGGATTGTCATCCTGAGGGACCTGACAAAAGACATGTATGTTAATAGAAGGCATCTTGTCTCCACACGGAGCTGGATGGAGATAGATTCTCTTCAAGAAGTAATTTTGGGCTTGCTCTAGCAAATAGACCAAAAAAAGTCTCAGGCCTTGAACGCTGAGAAGCGACCCAAAATACACCAGTGTGAAAGAAACAAAATCACTTGTGTTTGAAATCTAGCTTTGCCCGTTAACTAGTTTTGAGGCCGAAGGCAAGCATGTGAATTTCACTAGTTTTTCTCTTCTGAAAAAAGAAGTAATACAAATACTTAACTTGAATCCCTTACAGGTGTGCCGTGAGCAGCAAATGCAATTGCTTTTATGAAAGTTTTCTAAATTATGCACTTCTGTGTAGAAGTTCTCCTTACGGATAGCAAGCAGCAAGCAAAGGATGAGCAAATCTCTGTGACAGGAAACTAAAACGCTTCTCTGAGGGCTTTGTCCTAGAGGCTTCAGAACCCATCTAGCATTTCCCATGATATTACCCTAGCCAGACTTTGAAAAGCCTTTGAAACTTTAATTATTGTTCATTAGTAAATTTCGACTTAATTGCTGCTTCTGCAGCTAATTTTTGCTTTGTGCTCATTTCCCCGTCATCTACAGTTAATATTTATAGAATGCTTACTAAATATCTCAGATAACTCTTGAAACATATAGGAGTGAACCCTCTGCAAAAATGTGGGTCAGGCTTATGTATATTTATTTTCTACTAACTTTGTTTTATGTATTGTGTTATTCTTTCTTTACATAAAACGTAATGTGGATTTAGACACTCTGACCTTTGCTTTCACAGAGTTAAATCTTAATCTTCCCTCAATCACTCCTTCCATATACCCTTGGAAATGTTTCCAATTTCAACACCACTTCTTTTATTTTGAAAACGAAAAGATTCTTATCATTATTTCTTCTTTGTTTTTCATTCCCTGTTATGAATTCCACTTCACCACTTCCCTATTCATTACATTCTTGCACCTCACTGGGTTAATAAATTCTTTTGACACCTACTGTCCCTTCCTTCCCTTGCTATCCCTCCCCCAAGAATGGTGCCTATCAATATTGCATGCCAGGGGTGTGCTTGGAGAGTACAGGTCTGACAGCTCCCCAACCCAGCAGGGAGGCTGCTCCCTTCTGTTCCAACTCAGTGATGAGAAGAACCCCTCCTCTTTCTGCCTCAAGCACCAGCTGCTAATAGCAGACTGAGAGACAGATGTTTCCAATCTCCAACTACATGGCAAGGACCACTTGAAATGGATTTCACTTAAGTCTCCTTCCTTAAAAGTTTAATACTCTCTTTTCAAGGTACACTTGTAACCAAAAGGTAAGAGTAGTGCTCACAAAAATGTAGTCACTTTTTTTTTGTTTGTTTGGTTTTGTTTGGTTTTGTTTTGTTTTGTTTCGTTTGCCATGGTAGGAAAAGTAGAATTAGCAAGCATGAGGTTACCGCTTAGGATGGATAGTATAATACCAACTACACCACAATGAAACCAAAACTTCACTCATGTACTAAGAGAATGAATTTCAGACTGGAAGGAAGGAAGATAAACCAGGTTAAGAGGAAATGAAAACTAAAGGATGAAGCAGATGATAAAGACTTCTCAAGCTGCCAATAACCTTATTATTCCCCAAAGTACATTTCCAAGTATGTGGATAATTTTAGATTTAATAAAAATGTGTTGTTATTCATTGAGGATGGAGATGATGTTAAAAGAGTAAAAGGAAATAAAAAATATTTTTATTTTCTAAATAGAAAGAAAACCTATAGGTTGGTGAGATCCTAGTGAAATTTTAGAATGAGAAGAAGCAGCGATAGCCCATTTTATTAAGGAGAAAATATGTCAAAATTTAATTGAGTTCTTAGAACTGAGGATAATAATTGTCAAGAGCTGAGGACTCTAAGATTTGACCTTACCTTGGCTGCCACAGTTTTGTGAATGCTGATAGATGACACAAGACTCCTGGGGCAGAGACAAAGGACGGTTTGTCACAACAAGATCACTATCCAGAGTTTTGTCACTTTTGTGCCAATTCCCAAGACCCCAGTTCCAATAGAGAGATGTAGAGAGGGTCAGCTGATATCTGCACACTTGGTCATTACATTCCAGGAAGGACCCCTGGGCTTGGAGAGCATAGATTTTTTTATAATGGGAAGCAGACCTGTTTGCCATATTCTCCAGTGGGAAGCACTATCTTTATCTTTCAAGGCGATTGTATAGCAATTGCTATACAATCCCCTTGAAAGAACATGCAGAAACATGAAAGATCCATGGAGAATTATCTTCCAGTAATATAATATAATATGATATAATATAATATAAGTATAAAACAGCTGTTGTCATTCATTGAATGATAAAATAGGGTAGGCCATAGATATAAGCTAACTTCTAGATTATGTACTATTTTATTAATTAGCCATAGATAAGGAAAAATATCCTAAAGGAAAATCCTTTTCAAGTGGCCATCACAATTATAAAGTAATTTGATATGTCCCATATAATATCCATGTGAATGAAATGGAAAGATGTGAAATGGACAATGTATATTTTAATTGGTTTATATTTGGCTAATCCAAAAAATTCAAATTATTGATGTCAGACTGGAGAGAGTTTTCAAGTAGTAGCTTGAAAAAGGTCTTTATCTTTGCCCTATTCTTGTACTGTAATGTCAACAGTGATTGGAATGAGAACATAAATGACAGGCATATCAGATTTATGGAGGATAAAAGACTGGAAGAGATAGCCAATACTTGCAGGAAACACAGTGTGAAGAAATACATGCCCTGACATATTCTCTGAAACTGCTAAGGTGAAATTAAATAGCCAAAATAAATTTTGGTACATAGGTCCACAAGCCATCATTGCAACCACAAAACTGTAGAGACTTAGCCTAAGAGCCTTGCACATTAGGAATACAGAGTGGTTAGCTTTAACAAATAGTCTTCTTGGGGCTTCATTGCCTCATTTTATAAAGGAGATGCTTAACCACTTTATCTCCATCTTCCTTTGTAACTCAAGCCTGCAATAATATTTATAAATAATTACTTGTTTGAGAATAATCTAAAGCAACACTTTTATTAGGAATGGATATAACTACACCTTCCAAACCAAGGAAGATAGTCCCACTATGCTGCCTACTTGAGTATAATATTCACTCCCAGATGCCTCACTTTAGTGAAGACATAGGAACACTAATAGACATCTGTGTAAAAATGAAGATAGGGAGATATCTGGAAACCATGCTTTTCTAGTTGAAGTGAAAAAACTGAGAATGTTTGGTCTAAAATGGAGAAGACTTTCTAGAGGCATCATAGTGATCTCTAAATACGTGAAAGGGCTCATGCTGAAGTGGAGAGAAAGCAGGCCAAAGATATGCGGAAAGAAGGGTCAGGAAGACAAACTGTTTATCATAAGACTGTTCTGTAAATTTTAATCGATAATAGGTGAGGATAGCCCTCCTCAAGAGGAGTGCAGTACAACTATGGATGTGTCTACGGCACTAGCCACATGCCAGCCTATTGCAGAGAGGCTCCCACTTTGGACGGAAGGTTGTGCTTGTTGACCCCAGGGGCCCTGCCTCCTCAGAAATGCTGAGTTCATGACTTCTTAGCCACTGTTCTGAAGAGTAGTTTTGAGTACTGTGCTAAGAAGGCATTGGCTTTAGTCCCCGTGCTAGCACCTGTTAGTAGTAAGACTTTGGGCAGTCTGCCCCACACTTTGGGACGACTTGCTTACATATCAGCTGATCCTTTGGGTTAATTTATCCATTTGTTTGTTGATTACAATCTTGTTAGGGAAAGGACTTAAGGAAAGTTTTTTTTAAAAAACAACATGTGGAAATAAATAATTTGGCTCTTTGGGGCACCTAGGTGGCTTAGTCATTTAAGAGTCTGATTTCAGCTCAGGTCATGAGCTCCTGGTTCATGAGTTTGAGCCCCTCATCGGGCTCTGTGCTGACAACTCAGAGCCTAGACCCCGCTTCAGATTTTGTGTCTCCTTCTCTCTGCCCCTCCCTTGCTTGTGTGCTCGCTCTCTCTCTCTCTCAAAAATAAATAAACATTAAAAAAAAAAAGAAAAGAATTTAGATCTTTGAGGTTCTTTCCACCCAGATTTTCTGAGTATACAAGTGGAAAGATTTCATTTTATTTTTAAAAAAATTTTTAAATGTTTTTTATTTATTTTTGAGAGATAGAAAGAGACAATGTGAGCGGGGGGGGGGGGGGGGGGGGGGGG
>NC_043700.1:118906348-118937649 GCF_006229205.1 Suricata suricatta
GTTCCTGGTCTTGAGCCCCACATTGAGCTCCAAGCTAACAGCACAGAGCCTGCTTTGAGCTTCACCTCTTCTCCCTTCCCAGGCCCCATTCTCTCTCTCTCTCTCAAATAAATAAACTTAATTTTTTTAATTAAAAAAAGTAAAAAGAAAAGAAAAGATGGCTGTGTAACCTTATAAGGACTCTATTCTTTCTTGTTCCATCCGCAATGTATCTGTGCATGAATTCAGAAGAAATTACCAAAGACAGGTCTGTGTCTGGGGAAAGGGGATCAAAGAGCTACCGGCAGATTCACTTTTATTATAAATATCTCCAGTCTTGAAGATGAAAGCATTGGTATAAAGGATATGTCTTCCCATTTAATTCTGCCTCTCCACCCTCCCCCCCCCAAAAAAATCCCAAAAAGAAACAAATTGTACAACTTCATATCTAAAATCTCAGCAAATACATAGTACATGCGTGCTATGGAAATGTCATGGATGCAATCTCTGCTCTTCTCCTAGGCCATCCATGGAAGACACTCAGACACTCTTGACCCCTGTGGTGAGCTGTGGGCCCCCAGGTGCCCTGCTGACCCGCCCCGTCATCCTCACCATGCATCACTGCGCGGATCCCAACACTGAGGACTGGAAGATACAGCTCAAGAACCAGGCAGCACAGGGACAGTGGGAGGTGAGCTTCTTTTGGGATAAAGATGGAACACAAGAGCAAATCATTTAGATAAACTGGAGTAGTTATGGGAAAGCTTTTGTTTCTAAAGCAGAACATGAATGGAATTTTAGCTCATACTCAAAAAGAGAAAGAGAGGGCAGAGAGTGTGAGAAGGAAGGAAGAAGGAGAGACCAGTTCCTGAATGCTGTAGCTACTGATCAGTAGGCACAATGAAAATGATGGCCAAGCATTAGCTAACTTCGAAGGAAGTACACTTGAGGGTCTTACACAAGTCCCCCTAAGAACATACATACAATGTGTTGGGAAAGGAAATATATCTATATTTAAATTTGCAGATAGAGAAACATTGCAAATGGATCAGAAAATGGTAGGCATTGTACACATATACCCAGAATATAGTTCTTCTGAACTTAACTTGGGAAAACAAAAACAGTGCACCTCTTAAGCTCCACTAGAATAAAGAACACCTGTGGCAACTTGGCTCTCTATGTCTGTTGTCATCATAAGGACAAGGACAATGCCTTAAACAGATTTCGTTTTTTTTAACAGAACCCTTCAATTAGCACCTAAAGTTACATACAAAAGAATTCGTTATATTTACCATGAAGATTTTATACCTAATACCTTAAAAAAAAAAAGTTTGCATAGTTTCATTATTATCCCTTGAAAAGACAGTATCTGTTGTTGGAAATAGCCAGATTAAGCATTACATTTTCAAATATTCTTAGGAAAGCATATTTCAGGAATATATCCAAAAAGCATCTAATAGTTTTGAAAGCTACCTCTGTATTTTTGTGTAATCATTACAAAATATCCAGTCTATAGACATTATATACTTTGTGATTACTTATGGTATTTTTCTTTTAGGAAAAAATTTTTCAAAAATAATGTACGTGAAGATTCAGATTTAAGCCTTTAGCATTTTAGGAGAAAGTAGTATTTGAGTTAGAAGGGCCTCCCAGAGATTACTGTAATATCCTTTCTGTGGACATGCTCCCTTGGCCACATGGCGTGATCACTCTCCATCAGAGGGCTGAAAGTCCACGACTGAAGTCTAGGGGTAAACTTTATGTTAAGTTATGACCAGGCTCAACCAGATCTAACCTCAATTCCATTTAAACTTGAAATAATTTATCTTAAAAACATCCCAAAGTCTTAATCTCAAGTGATCCTGAGTTGTTGGCACAACTCTCTACTTACTGTCTGTTTATGGACTTGAGTAATAACAACAGTAGCAAGAACAATAACATGAAATAAAGAGACAAGCAGATCAAAGAGGGCAGTCCTTGAGAATACGCTCTTACACCTGTGGCCGGGACTGGGAGCCTCGTTATTCTCAGCTGTCTTACTGGAGGCTTTCTGGAACATGCTTCATTGGATGATATTTGAGGCTTACCCTCACCTTGCTGGAGAAGAAAAAAATTTTAAAAAGCCCTTCTTTCCAGGTGTCTTTTCACAGCTAAAATAAACCTGAAAGTGCTGAATTTCTCTCTTTGCCAGTTCAGTGTAAGCTTCATGTTAGAGTACAGGTTCGGGTGGAGAAATAATTTCATGGACCGAATTAGACCCAGCTCCTACTATAGCTCAGATGATGTTGCAAGATCTAACTAAGAAACAACCACCTGAGGTGGCTACTTCTTTCGTATCTTTGAGACTTTATTTATGATGACACAGTCATCCATTTTTTGGGCAAATAACCGTTTGCTCACCATGAGCCAGGCCCACGGAGCCACAGTGGGAATCAAAGCAGATCTAGTTCCTGCCTCTGTGAAGATTAAGTAGCCTAATGCAGAGGCAGAATCATGCCCATGCATGTAATTTATTTCACCCGCATGAAATTTTCTTTTAAATTTGAATTAATTAAAAGTTGGAAATTTTCACATAAAAATGTGAACTTCCAGTTTCTCTTGAAAAACACAAGGCCGTTTTCTCACTGGGCCTGCAGTTCCTGCATAGCTGTGATTGGCAGGACCAAGTGGAAACCGAGGTTTTTAGACAGGCTTATGCTCTGCTTTACCCCAGTCGCCTCCACTCCCTATTGTCTTCTGTCCTACCTGCCTTCCTAATACCTGGCTGCCCTGGGAGGCATGTAGTTTTTGACCCTGAGTTTACGAGTCCCACACTTGGCCTTTCAGATGATTTCTTCCATGGCCTGAGTCGTTCAGATAAATCAAAACTTGGTTGAGTCAGTAACTGTTTTAACAATATTCATCACGTCCATTAACTTTTATTTCTTGCTAAATATTTTCAAAAACTAAAAGAATAGGCTGTTTAGCCAGAAAGAGTGTCATAAAGGCATTGAGTTTGCCATATTTTACTTTCTGTGGAGTCCAACAGCCCAGGTTACTGAGGAAAAGCAATGTGTTTCTTTGAAAAGTAATTGGTGGTAACTTTGGAAGAACGTGGTAGAATGGTATTGCAGAATTCCTTAATCTCTCTAAATCTTTTCAAACTCCTAGATTTTGGGGGGAAAACTTATTATACTATAATGACATGAAAGAAAACAGTACTTTTGGAATCAATAAGAAACTTAGAGAGTAAAACATTAAATTCTCAATAAACAAATAAATAAAACATTAAATTATCAGAAATGAATAAGAATCTCAGATACACTGAAATTAGGAGGATAACTCATGGATTTCTTTTGGAATTTGATGTTGATTCCAGTAAGGTAGATTCTCAGATCAAAGCTGTTAAATGGAGGACCATCTAAACAAAGAATACTGAAGGCAAGGGGACGTAAGGGAGAGAATGATTAGGAATGGAAGAAGTGCTGTATTAAAGCCTGCAAATGACAAAAACAAAAACAAACAAACAGAGAAAAGGATGAGCAAAACTTAGCAGAAGAGGTCCTGCTCTATCACGGCGGCCAGCAGGACGCACAGCTCAACCACGACTCCTTCCTTCTTGTCCTGCAGGACGTGGTTGTGGTTGGGGAGGAAAACTTCACTACCCCCTGCTACATACAGCTGGATGCAGAGGCTTGCCACCTCCTCACAGAGAACCTAAGCACCTACGCCCTGGTCGGGCAGTCCACCACCAAAGCTGCCGCCAAGCGCCTGAAGCTAGCCATCTTTGGGCCACTCTGTTGCTCGTCTCTGGAGTACAGTGTTCGAGTCTACTGTCTAGATGACACCCAGGATGCCCTGAAGGTAAATAGCTCCTGTCTGCCCTCCTTCTTTACCTTGGCACTGAAGCCAAGGTTTGGTGTGGCGGCGCCCGCGCAGAAAAGATATGTAAGCGTTTGTGCACCACAGCGCGCGGACACAAGTATCTGGGCCCAAAAGATGCCATTAAAAAAAAAAAAAGGACATTTCTCTGAGGCCGTGCTGATAAATGAGTGGTTTCCATTTTGCTGATTCCTCCCAAGGGCTATTTTTGTTTACCTTCCTTGATTTCCTTTAATGAAAAATTTAGAAGAAATAGGAGAATTTGGCAACGAGACGTGGATGGTAACTAATCTGCCTCCATGTTTATCTCAGCTGTGTGCTTCCTATAAAAGGAATTGGCGTAATTGCTCACCCTGTATGTTCCTCTTGTGTGCCACTTCATTTATATGCTTTCCCATTCTTTTTATGAGGACTGTGAGGAAGAGGGTTAGCATTTGACAACAGGCTGCTGCTTTGCAGAATAAATGAGCTTAATTCCTGGTGCTATTATCGCAATTCATTTTATCCCATTTGAAGCTTTCAAGGATATCGTAAGTGCCTTTGAAGAAGTTATGATCTGGAAGGAGGGATAAAAGAAGTCTGCCAAGGACTGGGAGACAAGTCTGAGTCTGATGAATGCCAAAGATGAATGTAGGTTCTGTGGGAGTTCAGGAGAGAGGGGGATGATATAATTTTGAGATTTGAAAAGGCGCTAACATTTAAATTTGACCCAAACGGAAGGTAGGTTTGGACCAGCATAATGGGAAAAAAATACAAACATTCTAAGTGCAGGGAACAGTGTGAAGAAACACAGAACAGTAAATACTGACTCCATACTAGCATGTTATTTCCAGTAAGCCTTGAATGACACATAAGAGTTTTACTGAGATGGACCTCAACTGCCAGAGAGAGGAGTTGAAATTCAGTGTCTTGAGTTACTGGAGAGAGAGTGGAGAGATTTAAACCTAGAAAAGACATGATCAGAAATATATGTTAGAGATATGAGTCCAGAGGGGTGCCTGGGTGGCTCAGTCGATTCGGGTGATTTCCACTCAGGTCATGATCTCACCAACCATGAGATTGAGCCCCACGTCAGGCTCTGTGCTGACAGTGTGGAGCTTGCTTGCAATTCTCTCTGTCTCTATCCTTCCTTCCCTGCTCTCTCTCTCTCTCTCTCTCTCACCCTCTCTCTTTCTCTCAAGATAACTAAAACTTAAAAATATATATATATTAGTCTGACATCAGTGGAAAGCTAGAGTCGAGAAGAAAAGCATGGTAGATCTGGGCTGATAGCAGAGGAGTGAGGAACGGGGAACAGGTGTGGAAGGTCCTGTTCAAGTAAGACCTGTCAGACCTGGTCACCAGCACTGATTGGAGCAGAAGATCCAGTCTGCCCCTCAGTAACACACCCAGGGGGGCAGGGAACTTTGGGGTGTGGCCCTGGTGACTTTGCTTATGGAATATTGAGTTAGAGGTATGAATTAGACATCAGGACAAAGAGGCCCAAGGGACAGTTAGGAATGTGGGTGTGGATCTCTGGACAGAGAGCAGATCCTGAATTAGAGACTCTGGAACTGACTCTATTATACTGATATTTGTCATCCCTGCGATCTACTATCAAGGGAGAGCAGAGAGATAACGTTAAGCAACATTGTTAAAAGTAACACACATTACTGAGTACTTCCTATGGGTTGGGCATGATTCTAAATGTTTTTTAACTCAATTAATCTTCAACAACCCTGTAAGATACCATTAATCCCATTTTTTCAGATGTTTAATTCCGGGCACAGAACAATTAAGTAATTTGCTCTAGGTCACACAGCTATTGAGTGGAGAGAGCAGGCTTTATACCTGGGGGCGGGGACCTGCAGTCTAGGCTCCGCCCCTGAAGCGGTTGCTGGAAGAGCCACACCCTAGAACCTAGGAGGTGAGGAAGGGTAATCAGCAAAGAGCTATCAAAGGATGAGCACCCAGGGGAGGAAAAGGAGGAGTGGGAGAAAAATGTGTCAAGGGAAAAACCGGGGGAAGATTTTTTTTTCCTAAATATCAAAGTATTTTTTTCTGGAGTTTCCATCCAGAAAGTAGTTCTGGGTCATGAAAACTGAGTGTTGCAGGTTGGGTCCATGGAGGGAATGAAACACAAGATATGTTTTTGATGGCTGACCTTGTAGGAGTTTCTGATGTTGAATAAATTATGTGAACACGCAGCTGTAGTGTGAAGCTTATGGTTATTTCTTTTATATTCATTGCAGATGTGATACTTCTAAGGCACTGTCAGGGTGGAAATCATCCTAGGCTTAAATTCTTTCACAGGGAAAACTGTAGGGCAGCCATGGGATCTGATTAATGCAAATCTTTTAACAATTCCAAGAAACAACATTGTCAAAAGCATACCAAGGAAGATCTGCATCATATCTGAAATGTTTGATATACATATTTTATATTCATACACATAGTTCTTATATGTAGGACCTTTCTTGACCTTTTTCCCCAACAGAAACACACAAATCCATGCCAAAAAAAGTAATAATTCAATAAAAACAATTTTAATTGTTTTAATTAGTAGAAAGAGATGCAAATGGTCAACACTGAAAGAAACTGACAAACAGGATTAGGCAGTAAAAACAACCCAAGAGCAGTTTGAATCATGGGCAGTGCTTTCCAAATAGACATTTATGAATTCTCAGTATCTGGGGATCCAGCACTTAGCCTGAAATAAATATGAATAATGGATGAGGCTTTCTTACACCTCATGGCCTTTTAATAATGCAGAAATACCAAAATCCTAGTTATAGGTAAGGGGTCTATCCAACATACTGAAGAGACAATTAGTTCAACCCCAGCACTACTGCTAACACTGACGCTTGAATTGGAACCTTGGGGCTGATTTTCAGAAAGGCCCTTTCTCACCTGAATTCTGCCTTCTTGGCACCTTTCCTGCAAGTGCTCCCAGCAGTCTCTGCTGTCTCTCTGCTTCTCTAACATCGTTGCCCATAACTACTCTCTTCTGCATCGCCCTTTCCAAACCCCTTCTTCTGCTACATGTAGGGCCACCCTCTCCCCACTCACGCCCTTCCTAATCAGGAGTTCTCCATCCCAGGCACATAGGGATCAGTTGGGGACCTTTCAAAAAGACTTACTCCGAGGGTGCCTGGGTGGTTTAGTTGGTTAAGCATCCTGCTCTTGATTTCGGCTCAGATTATGATCTTACGGTTTGTGGGTTCAAGGCCCACAGGGGGTTCCACATCCAGCTCCATCATTTATTCAGTGCAGAGCCTGCTTAGGATACTCTCTCTCTCTCCCTCTGCCCCTCCAGTGGTCTCTCTCTCGAAATAAACTTTAAAAAAAAAGAAAAAAGACTTGCTCTGGGGTCCCAACCCAAAGGCAATGATCTAATTAGTCTGGGTATTAGAGTTTTTCTTTTATTTTTTTTATTTTTTTTTAATTTTTTATTTATTTTTGAGACAGAGCATGAGAGGGGGAGGGGTAGAGAGAGGAGACACAGAACCGGAAGCAGGCTCCAGGCTCTGAGCTAGCTGTCAGCACAGAGCCTGACGCAGAGCTCGAACCCATGAACGTGAGATCTGCCCTGAGCCGAAGCCGGAGGCTTAACCGACTGAGCCACCCAGGCACCCTGGAGTTTTTCTTTTAGAACTATTCTATTGTGCAGCCAAGATTGAAAACTATTATTCTAAACACTTCCATGGATCTTTTTGGAACTTTAATCCTACTAAGAACAAAGTCTTCTACACCCTTGAGTCATCTCTCCACCCTTCCTTCACCTACTCACATTAAGGGAACTGGATCTTCCCAGTGACACGACATCTCTCACAATCCCAGCGGTGAAGACCACATCCTCTAACCAACCACAAGGCATAAAGGAAGAGTTCCAGTACTTCTCATACCCCAAGGTCACTCCTGGGGCATTCTTCTGCTTGGAGGGCTGGCTCTTTCTACCTCTATTCTTATTCTGTTACCCTCTTATTCATGACCTATTTCAGTTCCTTAGCCCAGGACCTCATGGTCCCTATCTCCAGCCTAGCAATACCTGCCTCATGCTGCTTCTTCCCACTCATTTTGTTCCTATCAACTTCTTAGATTCAAAGTCACCACTGATCACATTTCTTTGCCCAAAGTTATTCTTGTAGCATTCACATCATCCCGCATTATCTACTCGCCAGTTTAGACATGGTCTGGATTTCACCCTCATTAACATCTCTGCCTGCCAAGATCCCCACCTGTGAAGCTTCACGTTTCCAACCACAATATCTGACCTTCCATCTCTTGAACATAAATGGCATACAGGCCACCTTTGGTTCTTTTTTTTTTTTTTAATGTTTTTTATTTACTTATTTTTGAGAGACAGAGAGAGACAGCACAAGCAGGGGAGGGTCACAGAAAGAGGGAGACACAGAATCTGAAGCAGGCTCCAACTCTGAGCTAGCTGTCAGCACAGAGTCCAACTTGGAGCTCAAACCGTGAGATCATGACCTGAGCCGAAGCCAGACACTTAACTGACTGAGCCACCCAGGCGCCCCAACCACCTTTGGTCCTTAAGGAAGACCTCCCTCAATCTTGTCTGGTGGCCTGGTCCACAAACCCTCCTCTGTTCTTACCCAGGTTTCCAGGGAACTCGCCTCCACTCTAAATCTCTTGCCAACGGGAGCTGCTAAATCTGGAAAATGCTGGAAACTCTGATTTCCACAGCTAAAGATAACTGCCCTTGAACAAGCCCTCCCAGTCCACCTCCAGGGGGTTGAGTTGCTCTGAAAATCACAAATTTCTGCTGGAGTCTACGCTACTCTCAGGATGGCTGCCCTAAGCTATGCCGCCTCTGCCTCTTTGTCCTTCCTTCACTCACCACTTTTCACATAACCCTTCTTCCGGGTCCCTTCTCTTCTCCCCAAGTCCCTGATTACATGGCAGCCCCTTCATGCTTCACAGTGACCCGACTCCTACTGCACCGCTCAAGGGACACTCCCTCAGCTCCTGTCCTTTACTCTTCAAACCTTTTATTTCAGCCTCTCTTCACCCCGTCTGGGTTCTGATGAAAAGGAGCTCTGCTTCCTTGTTTGTGCTTTAATCCAGCTCCTCTACCCCATGCATCTCCAGTGCAGCAAATGGTGCCCAGAAGTGGGTCTCCCTAGACTTAATATCTTCTTATTCCCATTGTGTGCCGGGGATTTCTTCTGAACTGCCAAACCCTCCCGGGATGCAGGACTGGGTCAGAGACGGAGCCCAGCAGAGCACATTCTCAGGGGATCAGATCTCTACAGTCTGGAGAGCTCTTAGAAAAAACTGTGGCCAGATGTCAAGAAGTGAACATATCTAGAATATTAGTTCCCACTCTTTTATCGTATGTGTTTATACGGTCTATGTGGATGGGAAGCAAAAAAAAAAAAAAAAAAGGAGACCACCGCATCGGTCAGTCTCAAGCAAGCCTTTCATGCATCCTTTCATCTCCCCCACCCAGCTCTTTGAGTTCAGTAGCCTTGGTGACAATTCCCTGAATTTTGTTAAGCTCGCAGCAGTAATGGTTACCTGAAACTCAAAAGCTGTGTTTAACAATTCGGAAGCTTTGCTGAGCATTACCTTGCTGGAAGTGAGTGCCAGAGTAAAAGTCAAAGCTGCTGGGAGACAGGGGTTTGTTCTTTTATGTACCTTTCAGGTTGGTTTTTGTCCATGCAAGTGCTCAGAGGACTGGGGGGGGGGGGTGGGAAGGGGCAATGTGCGGGTAGAGTTCATGTAGAGATATAAAGATGCTAAGAACTGTGAAAACGGCTTAGAGGCAATTCTGTGCCCATACAGAGCGGTCCTATCTATTGTAAAGATTGAGTTGGGTCACAGATCAGTTTTTCTGTTTCCCTCCTCTTCAGGTGATTCAAGTAATTTTATTGGTGTTTTCCTCCCATTATTTGAGACTTAAATCTTCATATAAAAAGATCAGAAGTTAGGGGAACCTGGGTGGCTCTGTCAGTTAAGCACCTGGCTTCAGCTCAGGTCATGATCTTATAGTTCATGGGTCCAAGCCCCACGTCAGGCTCTGTGCTGATAGATCAGAACTTGGAGCCTGCTTCTGATTCAGTGTTTCCCTCTCTCTCTGCCTGTCGCCTGTTCACACTCTGTCTCTCTCTTTCTCAAAAATAAATAAGCATTAAAAAATTTAAAGACCAGAAATTAATAGAGAACAAGATTATACTTGGGTAAATTTTAAAACACTCAGGGAGAAACCCACAACCACGTGGAAATAAGTCATATTGGTCCCACTATCCTGAAGGTACAATTTCTGAGATTTTATTTTTGTAATAAAGAGATTTATACTAAACCCTGAGATTCAGAACCTAAGAAAAAAAGAGTTATTTGTATACATTATGGGCCACATGTGATGTTTCTGGAATTTCTGACAAATGTATTCTGACAAGTGAATTTCTGACCAAAATATGTGAATTAACCTAAGCCGACTCTCTTCATGTAGTCATTTGGCATAGAGAAGAGTCTTCTTTGGATTTCTTCAGCTTTCACATACCCTGATTCAGGCTGCAGTCTAGTATAGAAACTCTGTGAGCTCTCATATTGTGTGGAAAAGAAGAGAAAATGAAAGAATTACTGAAAATGAAAGGAAGTAGGAAGTCTAGTCGAGGGCTATGTGATACTCAGTGTCTTGGGTGCAGCTGTAGACACTATCCAGGAATAGATTTTGTTTCATCCTGGCGCCTGGTGTCTTCCACCGGCCTCTGACGCCCCCTCCTGCAGCTCTGACCCTGCCGAAAGCAGAACCAACCCCTCAAGCCTGCCTCTTCTGGGCTTAGGAAGGCTGGCCCTCTATGGAACTGACGTCCTTCGCCTTCTCTTTTTAAATTCCCTCAAACAACCTCAAAACTAGCGTGACCCATGTTTTACACTTTCAGGATACTGGTCTATGCAGTTAAATGAGCATATTTGTACATATCACACCAGTATTAGATAACACCGAAAAATGTATTAAAGCTTACATATATGTTTTCCTTTCTCTTTTCTTGTTTTCCTTTCTGCCTAGTGTATGGAAGGAAGTGTGGCGTGACAGGGAAACTTGGGTGAGGCCGGCTAACTCGATTGGTTCTGCCCCTCCTCAGATCTGTGGCTCTGGTCATTGAACTTGACCTCTTTAGCAGTCATTTGCTGTACATCAGGGACCCTTACAAGATTCAAGGAGATCAAAGTTATTAAATTTCTTAGCACAAAACAGATATTTGATGATGTTCATTATCCCTAGATGGGCATTTAGATATAATGGCATTTTAAAGATAATGACTCAATGAAGATATTAAATCTAATTATGATGTGCTTGTGGGGTGAGTTTAAGGTTTGTTGTCACGCTAGTTGGTCAGTCATTTAGGGACAGGGATCTTTTGGGTGAATCTAAATTTACTGAACCTTTATTACCTTCCCGTGAGACTGAGCCCTGGCTGTATCATATATTTTGGAAATGACCAGCCACGTTGAATTTATTTTTTGAGAGAGAGAAAGAAAAGAAAGAGAAGATAAAAATTGTGATAGGCTGTATAAAGGCCCCCAAAGATAACTGTACACAATGTTCAGAACCTATAAATATGTTACCTTACATGGCAAAAGGGACTTCACAAATATGACTAAGGGTATGAACTTCGAGATGAAGAGATTACCTACCTTGCATTTTCTGGGTGGGTCTAATCTAATTTCATGGCGCTTAACAGTGGGGGACTTTAGGGGGCACCTGAATGGCTCAGTCAGTTGAGTGTCCGACTTCGGCTCAGATCATGTTCTCTAGGTTTGTGAATTCAGTTTGTGAGTTCGAGCCCTGCATTGGGTTTGCTGCTGTGGATCTTTTGTTTCCCCGTCTCTCTGCCCCTCCCCTGTTTGTGCTCTCTCTCCCTCGAAAAATAATAAAACATTAAAAATTTTTTAATTGGTTTATTTAATATTGCGAGAGAGTGAGAGAGAGACAGAGCACGAGCAAGGGAGGGGCAGAGAGAGGGAGAGACACAGAATCTGAAGCAGGCTTCAGGCTCCAAGCTGTCAGCACAGAGCCCAGTGTGGAGCTTGAACCCGCCAATCATGAGATCATGACCTGAGCCAAAGTTAAGAACTTAACTGAGACATCCAGGTGCCCCAATAAAGAAAACATTAAAAACTTTTTTTTCTAAAAAGTGGAAAACTTCTCTCAGCTGTAGTTGAAGGGAGCTATAACCATGGAGGAGAGACCAGAGAAACGTGCCATTGGTGACCTTGAAGATGGAGGAGGGAGCCCTGAGGCAAAGAATGTAGTCAACCTCTGGAAGGTAGAAAAGACAAAAAAACAAATTCTCCCCTAGAGCCTACAAAAAGAAAGGCAGTCTTACCAACACCTTGACTTGATCTCAGTGGGTCTGGTGGTCAGACTTTTGGTCTGCACAACTGTACAACTGTAAGGTAATAAATTTGTGTTTAGAGTCATTAGGCTTATGGTAATTTCTTACTGCAAAAAGAGAAACTAATGTAGAAATTAAAGAATAACATGTTCATTGGTGAAAAGAAGTACAAGATGACCTCAGATATTCTAGAACAACCTGTAAAGTCCTATTGCTAATTATAAAGATGTGGGAGATCATCTTTTCCTTAGAAGTATGCCCAGCGGTGGACAAGGGACACCGTCACTGCCTTGAGTGCCACACTTTGGCGTTTTGCTTTAAAAGAGTCACAAGGTGCCTTGACTGGGCAGGCTGGAAGCGACAGCTGAGACCAAGCATCTGTGGTGGCGGCAGCTGCGGGAGCAGCGAGCGGAGCCCTGGAAACCCAGGGACTTGACGGGAAATGTTTGCGAACGGTCGCAGGAGTCCAGCCTTGTTATTGTAAGGATGAAGTCCGGCAGACACACTCAGTGGGGAGCACAGCACCCTGGTGTGAGTGCAGGAAGAATAGGCGGCAAACTGAGGCAGCGGTGACCCGAGCAGGTGGGAGAGGTGGCGGACACTTAGATGTGCCCCAGTAGGCTCTGCAGCCAGTGGCCCACAGGCCAGCAGGGGAGTCAGCACGTGGGAGCAGAGAGCACCTTGGCGACCAGCTGGCAGGACGCAGCAGAGACAGCCAGCCACTCTCTGCGGCCTCTGCCTGGAAATCCTGCAGGCCCACAGCTGGGGGAGTAACAGAGGAGAAAGTCTCATCCCCAGTGACAAGGACAGGTCTCCACAAGAAAGTAAAGAATTAACAGGAGCAAGGCAGGTTCCACAAAGTCTGAATGGAGATGTGATTTTTTTTCTTAAACACAAGCCAGCACAGCCCTAGAGGGTTGGTCTTTTGAGGTTGAGCGCAGGGGCAGGCTGAAGGTCTGATGAGTTGGGCCTTGAGCCCCCTGGCCCCACGTGGTGCAAACATGGTGAAGGTGGGGCACAGGTCTTGAACTGCGCAACTCCATCTCCAGCGCTTGGTCAGGCGCCTGGGGACAGAGCAGAGCAGGGAGTGTGGGTCCCTGTCGGCAGAGTGGTGCAGCCAACTGGGGTGTACAACCTGGGGAGCCGAAGGCTCCCTGCTTGGGTTCCCAGCGCCGTCCCCCAGCTCCAGCAGCACTAAGCACAGCCGACTCCAGGCTTTCTGTTTCTATCAAGAGTAAAGAGTGCACAGACAAATCACAGCCACACGGTACCGAGAGCAAAGCCAGACAACATAAAACAAAGCCTTGATTTAGCCTCCTTCCAACCTTCTCTTCCAGAAGAAATTGTAATGCATTATATGAGCTTCAAGTTTAATCATTTGCTTCCTCCTTTCTCTCACCGAGAAGATTTCTAATAAGAAAAGGAAAGGAGTGCCAAGAGGGCACAGTTGGGAAAACAGAAAGGGGTGGGGAATCTAAAGCTAGGAAAATAACTTCCTGAGGACCCAGAGGCTAAGACAAGGGTCTCCAACGAAGGAAGGGGGTATGGGTGGCTGGGCGTCTAGGGGAGAGAAGAGACAGGTTCTGGAGTGAGAGTGTGGAGAGCAGAGCCGGGGCCCCAGCACCTCACCCAGTTCCTGGCACAAAGTCCCCTGGGGCAAAGACTTCTCACATTCTTAAACAAGCATTTCCAGCATCCCCAATGTGGGCAGCTCCGTAGTCTGGGGGCTCTCTTGTGGGCTCCTTGTGAGAGTGACACTGAAGCGGCCTGGAGGCAGATGCAGTCTAACCCCAGCAATAATGCAGCATGGAACATTCTGGGGTTAGGAAAACCGGCGTGTGGGAGCTGTAAGGCTCCTTCCACTCACCTTGCCCTGTGACGCCTTAATGAGAGCCTATCTTCAGGGCTAAGAGCCTGGGAGAGTTCTGGGTACAGGCCAGAGGTGCTCCCTTTGTACGTACACACAGGCCTTTAAGACGGCTTAGATTTATTGTGGCTCTTAAGTGGCCCAGGCTAATGGCTTGGCATGGATAATGTCTTGGCTTAATTGGTTATTGTGCAAGCCGCTTGTTTCTACTGTGGAATCTCTTGTCCCTGCCTTTCGAGCGATCCCTCACGGGCCCCCTGAATCAATACAGCCCTCACTCAGGGCCTCTGAAAAGCCTGTGCCGGGCAGCCACCGAGCTGGGGAAGGAGCCATCCTACAGGATTGCTGAGATCCCGGTGGGCACGGACTCCCGCGCACAGGGGCGTGCTCCTGGTGCCTTTACTACTGGGGCCTTTCTGTGTTCCCACGGAGAGAGGGGCTGAGACCCCTCTGCCGATAACTGACTCCTGAGAGAACCTTCTTAAGGTTCAGTTGCAGGGGTGGAGGTAGAAGTGACAGAGGAAGTCAGAAGTGACCCCTCCTCATAGCAGCAGAGCTAGAGCATCAGAGCAACAGGTGGTCACCCAGAACCAAAACAAGGCCCTGAGGTGGAGGTGCTGCCAAGAGCGGGCGACAACCTTTGCAAGGGAAGATGACATTTAGATCTCTAAGAACAAAGAGCCTAGATGATCCTAATTCCTAGTATGGCATTTCTTCTCAAGGTCATTATATTTTTCTTACGTCAAACTAAATCTTTTGACCTTAGATATATTTTGTGCTTACTCTCTTTTAAGGTGTGTGAAATGCCATAACCTGTGATCCAAAACAACTGTCTGGAAGCTGCCTTAGAGCTGAGCACACACATGTGTGTAGGGTTACACATTTACGGGGTGGTCTCCCCGCCACCAGTGGTGTAAGGCAGGGTCGGGGACTGACTCAATCTGTGTCCCAGCAGGGCATGTGTGTTTGACTGATGTTGAATGAACGCTCTCAGGAAGATTAAGGAGAGGAAGGCATTTAACTGTAAAGCTATATCTTATTGATTCATACATTTGTTATTTTTATGTCCTCTTACTTATGTGTATCATATATATAATAAAATGATTTCATGCAGAAGGAATGCAGAAAATCAGGCTTTATGAAATACAAGTTACGACATATTTTTAAGTGAGCTCAGCTACGTAATATATCTGAAATTATAACACTTAAGACCCTAACAATAGGACCCCAAGTCTGACCCGTGTATCAAGTGGGCTTGCTGCTTCTCCCTTCTGATACAAAATTTATATAGTTGACCCTTGAATAATCTGAGAGTAATGGGCACCAACCCTGTGCAACTGACAATCTGCATATAACTTCTGACTCCCCCAAAATAACTGCTGTTAACTGGAAGCCTTACCAATAACATAGATAGCTGATTAACACATACTTCCCATGTTTTATATGCTTTCCACACTGTATTCTTACAACAAAGTAGCCAGGGAAAAGAAAATGTTATTAAGAAAATCATAAGGAAAAAATACATTTACAAAACTGTTCAACATTTGTCCAAAACAAAACACCTGAAGTTTAAACCTGTGTTGCTCAAGGGTCAGCTGTACATGGGATTTGCTCTATGTGTTACGTCATCTCTGACTCGTATAGCTGCAGATGATTTAAGTTTCCAAAGACTAGTTTTATTTCTTGATTACAATATCTTTAATTCACACTGTAATATTTTCAATTTGTGCTTTGGTTCTTGTCTTCTCCTTTATTTTGTTACATTACCTTGAAGCCAAACATCCTGAGTGTTATATCAGTTGCTACGTTTCAGGGAACATCACATTTACGGCTGGTAAGGGTTTTTCTTACTGAATCTTTTATTCCAGGGCTGATTTCTCCCAGAGGTAGCAGTGAAGAGCCTATGGTCTCCAAAATGGCACTCACATACCCGAAGCCCACTGAACTTTTGGGGCAAAAGAGATAATAAGTTCTGTGTTTATTTGTCTTAGCTCATCTGTGTATTTTATAATGTAATATAGTAACATACTGATGTGTTAATATAGGCATGTCATTTATAAAGAAACATAAAATGCATGCTGAACGTTTTGATGATGGGCATATGCAATCAAATGTGTTTGGAGAGAGGCATCTGCTTTAGGCATGAGTACATTCTGATGGGCAGTTAATCTTTCTCCAGGGTTCATGCCTAATCAAAGAGGACGAAAAAGTCAGGTTCCTCCCAGCTTGGTGCAGCAACTTTGTATCAGAGAGCTGAAGAATGTGGGGGGTGTGTTCTCTGGCTCCATTATCTTTAAAACAGCACTTTACTTGGTACTTTCTCTCAAAAAAAAAAAAAAAAAAAAAAAAAAAGGACTTAAGCCAGCCCAGTCTTTCCCACTAGTGAGAACTCTAAACATGACTTTTGAGGTCAAGGCCGAAGAAACCAAGGACTGAGCCTTATTCTTGGGCTGACTCCAACCCAGACTTTGCATTGAAATGTGGTATTAGATTTCTTGACTTCAAGGTCATGGTTAATAGGCAGTTGAAGGTTTTTTCAATGGTCCTCCCCGCCAAGAAAAGTGATAATGTTCTCCATATCCTCTGGCAATCTATGTTGATTGTAGGAATGGGGTGTGGATTATACATTGTTGGGTACAATTTCCTCCCAGAATACAATGCATCTTCTTTTAGACATCCCAGGGAGATAATTTGGACATAATGAAGATCTATAGTAATCAGATAATTACTATCGATTGCTCTTTAGACGTCTTGATGAGGTAATTAGGGTGTACTGGAAAGAAGCTAGAACTGATTGATTGGCATGACTGTAATCTCAAAGATTTCTAATTATGTTTCTTTTCTTCTAATGGCTTATAAACAAACATCATTTTAGCTTTAGAATTTGTCAGGTGCCAGGTTCACTGGGAACATCAGCTTTCTCTATTATGCTAACTAGACACCGAACATGATCAACATAAGCTCATTATGCCTTGCTGCCTAAGCAGAAGAAACTGTAATTAACCCTCACTTTTCTCATTCGTCTTCATTTCCACGTGGCCAGAATCTTGTGGAGGAATGGAGGGTGAAGCGCTCCACGAGGAACATGTGCGATGCTGGGTTGGTTCGATCGGTACGGCTTAGTGGGGACCCTCGGAGCCTGCCGAGCTGTGGGCACAGCAGAGCCAGGGCACAGCATATGTGTTCCGGCAGAAGACTGACTGGTTGAGAGTTGGCTGGCTGCTCAGACTCCTGCCACAAGTAATAGCTACTCATCAGCCAGCAAGGTTGAATACTCTCAATGTAAATATTCTGAAGCAGCTGGACCATGCCCGTCTCTCTGTCAATGTGCTATTGCCTCATCTCTTCCATTAAAACACTAATTAGAGGAATCCATGTCTGAGACCATTTTCCACATTATCCTAATATTTCCTACACCTTAGAGGACCTTTCAGCATCTTGCGTTGTTCAGAATAGTGGCCTGGCTCAAAGATGATGGATGCTTAAGAACCACTAAGAAGCAGCTACAAATGAGCTATTTACATCTAATCAATGATGTTGGTAAGCTCTGCACTTATGGGACTACATGTGTGTGGGTTAGAATTCATTCAACAGATGCAAAGTGGATGTATTTGTGGGTATTAGGAAATCTGGTTCCCATCCTTACTAGTTTCCACCCGCCCCCGGTAGCCCAGTAGGTGCCCATTGCGTGTGTGTGGAAGAACCTGAATGAGAGCGCCTGTGTTAGTGAACCCCATGCTTTCAACTGAAAATGTCACCGAAAGAAGAAGATAGTGTTTTGCTTTTATATTTTTATAAACTCCATTATTTTCCTGAACCCTTAAAAAAGAAAGAAATGAAGGTCACAGATGGCCTACACATGTGTGTCACTAAAACTTTTAAAGCATGAGAGGAGCAAAGTACACAGGACGGTGCCAACCACGGACACTCGGGATGTGTTCCTCGGTAACTTATGGCTTGCTGCTGTTGGGGTAATCGCAGCTGTACTCGGAAATGCTTCGTTAACTCCCATTAGCTTGTTTGAGGATTGAGAGTAGATTTCGAATTTGTCTTCATGTTACATCTTTATAGTATAAGTAAAGTTACATAGCAAAGTTTTTGATCAGCCGCAATTCTTGAAAAATGAGGTATTCTTTTTCAAATTTAATCTGAATAACTATTTAGTTCAATATTTGGTGCTGACAGACTTTCTTAATTTGCATCAGTATATTTTCCTCTAATGGGTCATATAATGAGTGTATATTTTTTGATAGTCAGGAATTGTGCAATGGATAATTTTAGGCAAACATGTTATTATTTCTATAGGTAAGGAAACTATAAAAAATTGAAAAAATGCCCAAAATGAATTCCAGGTACTTACTTGTTGGCTGGTTTTACCAGGTCCAAGACATGGGTTTGTCTTCTACGGGTTTATCCTTTTCCCTAAAAGTTTATTGAAAATCTACTTACTTTGACTGTTTATATTCCTACCTGGTTTTTTCTTTCATTTGGAGTTCTTCCCACTGGGGCTCTGATTGTTATTTTCCAGGAGTTGGTTAAATCCTCCACTCGTCTGTCGGGAAGTGCAGCCTGTGCTGAATTTGCTTCACGACATGATGTAGATTGTTGATGGTCAGGCGGATCCAGTCACATGCAGACTGGCAGGGGCTTCAATTAGAGGGCCTCCAGGCTGCGGGAGAGGGAGTCTGCACCAGTTAGTTGTGTGGGGGAGCCTGGTGAGGAAACACACGCATTTGAGGAGAGGGCCGAAGGTTTCAGTAATCGGCTTTTGACTTTGGGCTTGTCATTGTAGGAAGTGTTGCAGCTTGAGAGACAGATGGGAGGACAGCTCCTCGAAGAACCTAAGGCTCTTCATTTTAAAGGCAGCACCCACAACCTGCGCCTGTCAATCCACGATATCACCCATTCCCTCTGGAAAAGCAAATTGTTGGCAAAATATCAGGTAAGGTTCCCAGGCTGAACCAAAGGATTGGAGACAGCTCCAAGGAAGAAGTCTAGGAGGGCCTGGGTGGCTCAGTTGATTGAGTGTCCGACTCTTGGTTTCGGCTCAGGTCATGATCTCACAGTTCATGAGCTGAGTCCCGTGTTAGGCTCTGTGCTGACAGCCAGGAGTCGGCTTAAGATTCTCTCTCTCTCTCCCCCTTCCTCTCTCTCTCTCAAAAATAAATAACTAAACATTTAAAAAAAAAAGAAAAAGTGTAAAGTTATCTTCACCTTGAAATTAATCCTGCATCAGTAGTTTTTTCCCCAAAATGGTGCAGAGTTATTTGGGATATTTGAAAAATACTACAGAATAGTTGAAAGAATTTTTTTCATAGTTCCCCTTCAAATAATTGTACTGTTGTTGTTTTATTTTTAGTAAAAAAGACTTCCAAGTCCATCATTTCAATTCATTTTCAGAATAAATGCTAACATTGAATTGACAAAAACAGCCTCAAAAATGCCTTCATAAGGAAAAACTGAAGAACACTGTTATCCCAGGTGACACAGATTAGGCCTGGGCCTTGCTAGGAGAATACATTTACATTGGAAACTTGGAAGGAACACCGATTTGGAAATTGAAATAGCACCTGAAAATAAATGTGGTCAGGATTTTATTAAATAATAGCATAAAAATACTGGTCCGAAATATCACTGCATGGACCCGTGGGAAAAGCGGAGGCCTCTGCAAGGGTTGCTCAGCCGCCTCCCACCCCATCCCTGCGCCTGAGCTCCCAGGAGGCTGTGCAACACCACCTCTAGCCTCAGGCCCAGGAGATGCAGGCACACTCAGGGAATCTGCGAATCCGTGCCTACATGCAGGCAACTCCAATCCCACACCCCAGCACTGCAGCTAACCTGGGTGTGACTTCCTCATGGAAGTCAGTGACCATTCTAAGAGCAAAGGGAAGATTTCCGGCCCACTTTTACTCCCATGTATCTAGTACTCACATATAAATTGTGGGGAACAAACTTCTTGCTGGCTAACAGTCTGAATCTCTCATAGGGAATGTGCACCAGACTCTTCTGTGTAACTGAGCACTTGGTAGGGGGGTCGGGCTTCTGACTTTCTCATTGCTTTCTTCTCTCTCTTATTTTGGAATTGCCATAAAACCCCAGAAATCTTTCTCTTCTATAAACTGCATCCTTTGTGCAATCATCATGGAAAATACTATTTTAATAATAACGATAAGCTGCTAATAGTTCAAGCTAAGCCTTGACCTGGCTGAATTTGTAACATCTGCCAGACACTCCTGCACTTTGGTTTAGCTCATTCAACCCCAGCAGGTCTATAATTAGGTTACTCTTTTGCTTACCTTTTCGCATATAAGGAAACTGAGGCACAGGAAGGCTTACTTACCCCATGTCACCACGTAGGCAAGGGGAAGGTGTTCTCTTTTGTACTGAATTCGGCTCCAGAGCCTTAGTTCAACCACCATCATTCGCCTTCCCACTCGCCCATCCCTCATCCCCCACAGCCTTTTGTTTTTTTCTTAACATATCAACTTTTTCCTTCCTTAGTGGAATTCTAGGATGGGCTCTTTAAGGTGGTCTAGAAGTTTAGAAAATGTATGTCTGCTAGAGGCTTGGTGCTTTTTAGGCCAAGGATTTTCTGCAGCAGCTAATCAGGGGCCCGCAGTTTCCTGCTTGCAGGGAGTTCTGACTTTCTCCTGTCCTGTGCAGAGTGGGCCTGTAGGCATGAAAGGGAACTAGATCAGTGCTTTACCCTTTAGACTTTCTTTGCTTCTCTCCAGAATACCGCGGCAGGGATTCCTTTTAATGAGCAATGGCTGGAGTGTGTAGGTTTTATTTTGGGAATGTGCTAAACTTTTGAAAAATCACTCACAATGGCTTCTTTTGTGAATGACAGAGAAGCAGCGAACTGGTTAGGTAAATGGATTCTGGAGGCTGACTCCCTGGGTTCATATCTCAACTCTGCCACTTAGTAGCTGTGGGATTGGAGGGGGGGCAGATTTAATATCTCTGGGCCTCAGTTTTTTCATCTGGAAAGCGGGTTGGACTGTGCCTACCCATAAGCCTGAGGTGAGGTTACATAAGGTAACCTGTAATCCTGAGAAAAGTACTTGGCAGTGCCGTGTCTGAGAGTCGTTTTTGGTATTAGCTCCTCACTGGTGGTTAACGTTTGTATATCCTTTAGGAAATTCCTTTTTATCATATCTGGAGTGGGTCTCAAAGAAACCTCCACTGCACATTCACCCTGGAAAGATTTAGCCTGAACACAGTGGAACTGGTTTGCAAACTCTGCGTGCGACAGGTGGAAGGAGAAGGGCAGATCTTCCAGCTCAACTGCACCGTGTCAGAGGTAAGGAGCTCTTGGCTGCTCTGAAATCACGGGGGAGGACGACTTGGGTGTGGAGGACAACGGTGCTTCAGCATAGGCCATGTGCAAAGTCCTGAAAAGCTTCCTATAGGTCGTTTATTAATAGAATACTATTTTTAATGATCACAGGGCGCCAGATATATAAAAGAATATAATAGGAAATCCTTTTTGAGAAAGAAGTCTTTTATATTTGGTGACATGAACTTAAGGATCATGTTCTACCTTTTTACAACAGATCTGAATTTCAAGCGTAAGGTTTAATTTAGGCAGCGTGTGCACGGAGTAACTCCCCAGAGCGTCCCCTCGGTGCGCCATACTCTCCGTCCCCCGTTTGAACAGTAGAAACCGGCACCCCGGAGGAACAAAGGAAAAGGAATAGGGCAAATGGTCGAAGGCAGCATTTCCCGGGGCCTCGACGAGCCCAGCTCCGCGCTGCTTGCTGAACCACGAAGCGCAGGGCCGTCGTATTTTTAAGACCACAGCGGGACAGGCTGTGATTTACAAGACGCCTTCTCCCTCGCCCTGTCACGCACGGTGACGTAGGAGGCGCGCGCTCCACGTCGTGTCGCGGGCCGCCTCCCTTAGCTCCTGAGGAGGCGGAGCGGGTCCGGCGGCGGCGGGACGCCGTCCTTCTTTCCCACAGCCCGTCGCGGCCGCGGCCATCGCTTCCTGCTGTAGTTTCGGGAGACTTTTGACTCATAAACAACTTTAGTCACAGACCCCGGTGACATTCATAAGGAATGATCTCGGTGTCAGGGCGCCATGGCAACCGCCCGGCCCTCCGGGGCGCAGGCCCGATCTCCGACGCACACAGCACCACCCCTGCTGGCTCCGGAGGGTGTTTTCACTTTCCGGGCCCAGCGGGTCTGCAGAGTTCAATAACCACCCAGCTCCGGGGACAACAAAGGCCGCGGAATTTGGGAGCGGGGCGAGGAGGTCTGCTCCTTTGATGCCTGCTTTCAGTTCAGTGCGAACGTTCGCGGCCTGATGAAAAGCTGGACGAGGCGCGGGCGCCAGTGAGAGCGGTCGGCGCGCCCCTCCCCCAGGGCTGCCACCCGCTCGCTGGGAAAAGGCAGTTTTGCATAGTGTGATCGCAGTTTAAGGACTTCCCTCGTCGTGCCTACCTAGAGGAAAGGTGATTTCATTTGCAACTTGGTGGCGATCAGCTCCGAGAGGCCGGCTCTCCGGTGGCGTCGGAGGCCTTTGCTCGCACGCATGTGACCCACAAGTGCATTTAACCGAGGGAGGGGCAGAAATGACTGGAGTCAGATGACTTTGGGGATTATGGGGCACTCTGCTGCTTTTCCTTCAGGGTCACTGAGTCCCACCGCTGTGGTTAGCATTTGAATGCGGGTGCATGCGGGCCCGCAGAGGGGGACTGACTCGTGAGGCTGAGTACTGACGTTGAGGAGCAGGCCTCAGCTCCAAACAGGGCTCAGCTCCAAACAATTGATTCCAGAGAGCCCTGAGCCCCGGATCCTCATCAAAAGCTCCAAGTAGGGGTACACTGTGACTGACAAACCGTAACCAAACGGAGAAAAGGCGCCATTTGTGGTGCCTTTCGCCAGCACAGGGCTCCCTCCTAGGGTCACAGGACTAGCAGGCAGGTGGGCTGGGGTTGCAGTTCCAAATGCTGCCTTCCAAGAATGAGCTGACTTGCCTGGAATGTGCTGCCCCCACTTACCCCCACCACCCACCACTCAAGGCAGTCACCAGCAGTCATTTATAAAGCCATGGCCCTTGGCCTCCCTAGTCTGGAAGGACCTGTTGCCCCCCAGGGAGACCATGCTGTGCTTGACAGAGACCATGGTGATGTCAAGAGTCAGCCAATTTTTCCTTACTGGGTGCTTTGGGCAGAGATTCCTTAAGGAGAGACAAAGCCTTTAGTCTCACAGAGATGGGGTTTAATAATGAAAATGTCTGAAAGGTAAAAAGTATGGGCATGAATGCATGCCCAAATGTAAATAACTAAAGATTTTACTTTTTTTTCTTTTTAAGAAGGATATGGGCAGAGTAAGAACAGGGAAGCTACCCATCAACACCAGAGGAAAAAATAGCATAGAGAAGAGGGAAATTCAACGTCTCTTCAAGGCTTCCATTTAGTTAAAGCTATACACAAAGACCTATGGTAGGAAATTCCCAATGGACAGTTCCATGGGGATGTGGGCAATTACTTAACCCCTCTTGCCTCAGTTTCCTCATGTGCAAATTGCTATAACAATAGCATGAAGTTTTGGGTCTGTTGTGAGAATGGAAATGAGTGAATGGTGTAACTGCACTGAACAGAACTTGGCTCACAGCACATGTTCAAATGATGTTCACCATTCCCGTTCCCCCTGATGCTGTTAGGATCACTGAGTTCTTGAGTAAACTCTACTACTGCAGTCTGTGGCATCTGTCATCAAAGTAAACTTTAGATTCTCTTTTAATCAAAATGATAAAACCTCAGCCAGCCACTGTAAAACTAAATGAATGGAAACTAAATCTCAGTAAGTAAATGAATAAATAGTAGTTCCCAGGGTAAAGAAGATCGCTTATATCCCCAGGTTGATTTCTCCTACCGTGCTTTGGTTCATAGCTTTGAATCCTGGAAAAGGTGGCACTTTAGGAGGTGGTATTTTAATCATCTATTTTGCTACCAGATTTCCAGATAATAACAGTTGTAATTTCCTACATTTGCTAGAATAATTTTGGTGTACATCACTCTGCTGTACTTATCTCTTCCACCTACTCTTCAGTTTTCCAGAACCTATTTAAACAACCATTAGGAAAATGTAGTTGTTGTTGTGTTCGGTGTTTGTTTTTGTTTTGTTTTGTTTTGTTTTAAGAAAGAGAGAGAGAGAGCACAAATGGGGGAAGGGGCAGAGGGAGAGAGAGAGAATGTCAAGCAGGCACCATGCTCAGCACGGAGCCCGACACGGGGTTCCATCCCACGAGTCAGATGCTCAACTGACTGAGCCAGCCAGGCATCCCAGGTATATCTGTTATTTTTCCTTTAATGGCTTTAGGAAGAAGAGTCAGAGTATGGGAGTAGAACGTTATTTCCACCGCACAGCACTGAAAATGTGTGCCGTCACCCACGGCAGCTGTTTGGCTAATGTTGAAAAATCGTATGTTTAACTAAGGGAATCATAACATCAGAGACAGATGGTCCCAATATCATAAACGATTATTGTAATAAGCATTCCGTAAGAGTAAACTCTGCTCTTACCTGGAAGTAAAGGAAGAACGAACAGCAACTGAAATTACTAGAAGAAATGGAAATGAAAATGTAGATGTATATTTTTCTCTTAACTCCAATGGTGGTGTCAGCCATCTGATAAGAGACACAAGAAATTTGCCCTATTGGGCTTATTTCATCCACTCAGAAATAAACAGGCCCAGTCGTCAGGGCTGGTGACTCAGACATTGAAGGCCCACATGCGGCGGTAAGTTTTTACTCATCAGGAAAAGGATGGCAACACAAATACATGAGCGAACCCTCCCGAGAGGCCTGCCTGCCTCTCCCTGGCCTTTCCTTCGGGATTGAATGGTGAGAAGAGCCGGGTCATTCGCCACGTTTACCTGGAAGGAAGTGTAACACACTGCTCTGTGGCATGCACCTCTATCAGGAACCGGCTTTATCCTCTTTCTGTGCTAGGAAAGATGTTTTCTCTCATTTCACCGAATCTGAATTGAGGAGCATCTGTGTGCAGGGCACTGTGCTGAGGACTGGAGGGATTTTTGAGGATGACAAAAATATTCTCATCTCCAAGAAATTTTAGGAGTCAAAACACATAAATATGGCCAACCTGCCTAGAGCAGATGTTTGGACCGGGAAAGGTGCTGCAGGAGGTCCCAAGTTGGTGACTTGGGGTGGGTTGGCTTAGGGGAGGCAACCCAACATTCGTTTGGGTCCAGACTTTGAGGGGTTTGCCCAGCAAAGATTAAGGGAAAGGGCAGAAGAACTATCAGAGGTCCATCCTTTAGTAAGCCACTAGGAACAGTGAGTGGTCCTGTCTGAGGAGAGTTTGAGTTCTGTCCTCGCAACCCAAGACTGGGTCGGCCTGGGGAGGCGTGGGAGAACGGAGGATGCGCCCTACTGCGCGTCGGGCCCGCTCCGTATTACGCGGGCATCGCCCGAGGGCCTCATACACCCTAGCGGGCAGGTGGCGCAGATACTTCTCACTGCCTGCTTCAAAGTAGGGACTCCACGTGGCAGGAGGAACAGTTAAAGCTTCTTAGTAAGAGAGAAAAAGAAAAAGGTCAGTGTGGCACTTTGGCAAGATTAGTCTGGCAGACTGGCATAGACCACAGGTAAGGAGACGTTGTGGCTAACATCAAGCAGACTCTCCCTCTCTGGGGACACAAGTCCGAACTCCACAGAGCACACTCCCTGCTGCTTCCAGTACAAACTTAAATCTTCACTGCCAGCAAGGGAGGGTCATATCTGGGGACATGCAGCGTTTCCTTCCAGGCCCTATTGTTACCGTCCCAATAAGAAGCAAGCTGTGTCTCAGCACAGGTGACAGCACAAAGCTGTGGAAATACCCTGTGATTTCTCTTCCCCTTCACCTCCTAACCCATACATACAGCACTTTTTTCCCCTAATACAAGTTTTGAAGTACTTTGCTTCAGAAATCCGCAACACAAATCCATCACCGGCCCCCCCCAACTCTTCTGGTCCCTTTTGTTTAAGTCCTGTGCCCTCGAGGTCAGGGTTCCTCTGCCTTCAAGGTCCCTCAGAAGGAACTCCACCAGATGTGGGGAAAGGTCTGCAGGCCCATCTTCGCTGGGGGCTCCGATCCCAGTTGTCTCTAATGTGTTTCATTCATACCAGTCTTTTAACAGGGACGTGCTGGAGTTAGCGCAGAGTCGCCAATGGAATCCTCCGAGTCTGTGTCTGTCGGTTTTTAGGTTTTGAGGCCAAATGCTGCGATGGCAGCCAACCCCACTGTGTGTATTACAGAAAAAAGAATGTTTTGCTCCAATGTGCCCTCCCGGGCCCTGGACGGACCCGGTGCAGTGGGATTGCACACGCCTAGCAGTGAGCCTTGGAGGCTGGCTCCGGAGTGCAGCACATACTGTCAGTGAACGCGGGGGCACAGACGGCAGTGGTCCCCACCTTGCAGGAGCACATGGTGGGGGGTGGGCTTTGGACAGTGATGGCCCTGACCCCCTGAGCCGAGCACTCTGTAGGACACCAGAGACTTCATGATGACTGCAACTGTGGCTAGTTTATCCTCCAGCAACTAATTATGCACACCAAGGAGTTACCTGCTCTGAGAGAGAGAGAGAGAGAGAGGGAGAGAGAGAGATGACATTTAAAGTAGATTAAGAGGATTTTCTTTTATTGCTTTAATAGTTCCCAGGCAACATTTGCTTTTGCTTTCCTAACCAGCAGAAGTGATCAGAAAATGATTAGAGTTTCTCCTGCAGATGAAATTCAGATTTTGCATTTGTGCTGTTTTATGAGCTGAAACTATTTTAAGAGCCAATTTATGATTTTCTTTCCTAAAATTAGATTGAACAAAAATAAGGGTGCACAGCAATTGGAGGATGCCATTAGCAGCTTGCCCTAAGGCAGTCTACTGTGTTCACCATTTTCTTTAAAAAATTAGTCTTAATTTGACATCCTTTGGAGGAGAGTTGTGTTCCGTATCATTCAACAAAAGCAGAACTGACTCTTCTTCTGCAGAGGCTAGAGAGAATTTACTTGGGCACTTGCCCAGGGCATCCCCCTCGGGGTCAAGGCAGTTTCTAGAAGCTCTGAACGCCCAGCCTTCTAGTCTCAGATCCGTTCATTCACAAAGAACTGCCCTTTCGAATATTTCTCCCCTCTTGAAATCTAAACCTTCGGGAGGATTGATAGTCCTCTCTCCTCTTTCATCCTGAACAAGAGGAGAGAAAAGCTGTTATCGAAGCACACTAGAACTTCCACCCAGCCCAGCCCCGAGCGAAACCCAGGCGTTCAAGGCTATGCAAAGTCAGCGCAGAGTGTACCTCTTCTTCTCGGCCAGGTCCCAGCTTTCCGCCAGGAAGAAGCCATTCTCGCCAAGAAGAAGAATACACTTGTTCTCTTCTTATTGCTCAAAGCAAGGCATTATGTAGATTGGTTCAATAGAGATTGCTTTTGTCTTTGGAAATAATGCTGTGTTGTTCCTGTGCCTCAACTACAGGAGCCTACTGGCATCGACCTGCCTCTGCTGGACCCAGCGAACACCATCACCACCGTGACGGGACCCAGCGCCTTCAGCATCCCTCCCCCTATCAGGCAGAAGCTCTGTAGCAGCCTGGACGCCCCGCAGACGAGAGGTCATGACTGGCGGATGCTGGCCCATAAGCTGAACCTGGACAGGTGGGTACAGCCGGGCTCCTGTTTCTGTTGGACACAGAGCTCTGGGCGTGACACCCATTAGACTTAGGCCAGCATTTTTTGTTTACTTTTTTTTTTTAATGTATGTTTGTTTTTGAGAGAGAGACAAGTGCACACAGGGAAGGGGCAGAGAGAGAGGGAGACACAGAATCGGAAGCAGGCTCCAGGCTATGAGCTGTCAGCACAGAGTCCAGTGTGGGGCTCAAACCCGTGAACCATGAGATCATGACCTGAGCCAAAGTCAGACAATCAGCCGACCGAGCCACCCAGGTGTCCCATGTTGTTTTCTACCCATACACCTGTTTACTTTTATTTTTACCATTTACTTTTTTTCATTCTGGAAACCTGTATTAAGCTGTTTCTTTACATCATGCACCTTGGTCTTGCAGACCCCTTGTGGGCTTATCTGACAAGATAAGTATCAAGTTTTGTGATCTGTTTTCCAAAGCTGATGGGCTAAATGGCCGAGTAATATATCCGCCCACTTAAAGTAATTGTCGTTCCTCATCCCCTGCTGAGCAAGACCTAATGCCCGATGGTTAATTAACATGCTAAGCACCGCATTGGTACCGAGTTATAAAGAGATCTCAGGAGCCTCTTCTCCGTGGAACGTTGCCGTCACCACCGAGCACCAGGCATGGCATGACCTGTCAGAGATGATCAGGGCTTGTGCTGGAAACAAAACATAAGAGTCCTGATTTCCTGTTTAGGATATGACCCATAGACATCTCGCCTCTTAAATTATCTTACTCAGAGTTGAGGTTAACAAAGTTAAACATCGCATCTCCTGTCTGGGGCTGATCTAATTAAGCGTGTGCTCGTTACTTAGGACGGCTCGCTATAAACCACAGCTTCTCCGGTGGGACCCGGATACTCAGAAGACAAATGGAGAGACAGACGGGTGTAGTACAGAGAAAATAGATCTGTAAATCTCACCATTCAGCACACTCTCCCATTCCCAATTACAGGTACTTGAATTACTTTGCCACCAAATCGAGCCCGACCGGTGTAATCCTGGATCTCTGGGAAGCACAGAACTTCCCAGATGGAAATTTGAGCCTGCTGGCGGCTGTCCTGGAAGAAATGGGAAGGCATGAAACAGTGGTGTCTTTAGCAGCGGAAGGGCAGTACTGACTCGTGCTGGGACTGGCAATGAGGGACGGGAACGCACAGGGAGTCTGTGGCTGTCCAGGGCATCACGGTTGAGAAGGAAATCCAGAATGGAACCAGACCGATGAGTTTCACAGGCAAGACTGCAAGCGGGAGGAGAGAAGGAAAACGCAACACAACTGCTGACACACGTGCCCACTTTCCTCGGACGTCATCACAGGAGTTAAGAACAATTGTGTAAATTTGTACCTTGAATTTAGAAATCGACCTAATTATCCTCTTAGTCGGGCTGTATGCTGTGTGGTACAGGATCTTACAGTTTCCTAGGAAACGCTTTTTATTGCTATCCAGGTGTATGGATAAACTTTCTTAACAAACCCAATTTCTACAAACGTTGTTTACATCAAATTGGACAGGGATGCAGACACTGTCCATGGCTCGTTCTATTTTTGTTTAAATCATTTGAAGTTGAAGCTGTGGACGGTTTGTTGTGTCTATTTCAGATTAGTAATTTGCAGAGAAATCACAGACTTTTGCTACAAACTGTGTGCATCAAGTGTCTCAGATAATCCTCCCATTGGTGTTCCGTTTCTAGAACTTGTAGAACCAGTGTTACTGTTTGTATCAGGGAAGTGGAGAATCTAAGTGTAAGGAGAAATAACTAAGACTCTTTATTCCATGAGGGCACCCATCTGGTATCCTGTGGGAATAAAGCTGTAGCATTGCAGGGAAGACAGTGATTCATGTTCAGCCACACAAACAAGCATTTCTTCACCACGTGTGTGTTTGTAATATGCAATTTGAGTTGTTTTTTTAAAGGTATCATTATTATCATTATTATTATTAATGAGTATTTACAAGTATTCTAGTAAAAGGATTTTCTTTTAGCTTCTGTTTTTGTTAGCAGTACTGTTAGTATTTAGATATTGACTAGACCTGTCTCACTCTTCTGACGTAATAAGGTGGGCCTGGTCACCAGTTTAATTAAACAGGCTTTGCTTCCTTGACCTTTTATCTTTCTTGCATCCTTCTGCACCAGAAAGGTAGTCAGTGCTCACTGGCTTTGTCAGTCTCTTCCTTCCGCTTGCTCAGGCGAGGTCTTTCTCCTCCAAGTCTTGCTGTGAGAAGCGTTCTCTATTACAGTTCACTGACTATGGTGATTATGTGATTGCACACCGACTCGCCCAGGGTGCTCTGTCTACTTTAGAGGCAGTGTGCGTGGAGGAACAGCCTCTGAACTGGCCATCGGGAAACAGTTCGCACGCTGGGTTTGTTATGTTCTAGCTGTGCTACCCTGGGAGAGTCACTGAGCCTCCCCGGACCTCAGTGTCCTCACGTGTCCAATGAAGGGGTGGAAGTATTAGATTCTCTCCAGGTTCTAAACCGCCGGACTTCTGTGATGTCTCCAGTCTCTTTCATCAGTCTGAGGCCCACACTGGACTCCGACCCGGATCATTTAAAGAACTGGCTAGTCTCTTGCCCAGGCGATAGTACGCCTTCCAAATAGTTTCCGGTTTGAAGAGGATGATCCTTACCTGTAACCTGTTTGGTCATGCTTCCCAGTCTTGCCTTTGTGCTGCTCACCAAGAGGTGGCGTCCTTTTATTATGATTTTCTTTCCTTTCTTGGGACCACTTGCCTTCCTGACTAGTCGCAAATTATGTTTCATTATTGTCCTAATCCAACTTTTTTTAAATTAAAGAAAAAATTAACTGATAAGTAGTCAGAAGACTACTTTGTGTAAACCATGGTATTTCCTGAGAATTATCCCAGGCCCTTGGTTTTAAGCCAGGGACTCCATTCATTCAGCAGGTGGGAAATAAAGGGTCAGTAGCCCGGGAGCCAAGCCCCGACTGAACAGCAAGCACCCATGTGTATGAATCAGAACCTTCAGAACATGGCCACGGTTTACTTTCGGGCTAGAGGTATAGAGGTTACTGACTGGCGTTGAATTAGAAATCATTTCACATATTTTCCTCCTTCTTTACACATATATTTCCTCTTCTATTTTGGTGACTTTTAATATTGCCGAGACTCCTCGAGGCATCCTTGTCACTGAGGAACTACTGATACTTTGGTATGGAACCTCTTCTCTCACCCCTTTGGTTTCTTACGTTCTGTTTGGGGCATGTTTTCCATAAGCTGCCTCTCTCAGGCCACCCCTGCCCCATATATGAAAATACATTATGCTTCTCGTTAAAGGAAGGGATTGCAGGAATAAACAAGTTCAGTAGATAATGTTTGTATCAATGCGTGTTTGACCAAAAGCTAGTAACACTGTACGCTACATAAAAAGATTTTTAAATAGATATTTTTTTACAAAGAGGAGGACGAAAGAGAGCTGTGTCCATTACTTTCATTTGAAACAACTTGTTAAGATTGCTCATCATTACTGGTTTGGGGAGCTGTCTTCTATGGAAATCAAGAATTAGAAATCTGCAGGACGCTCAAAGGTACTTCCATG
>NC_043700.1:118937749-118939940 GCF_006229205.1 Suricata suricatta
TGGACCAGCGCATTTGCGAAGCTCCTGTTGGTGTGTCTTGGTGATGCCGCCCTCAGCCGTTCTAACCTAGGCTGGGGGGCATGTGTTACACTGGTTGAGTGAGCTCATTAGTATCCCACCACAAATCTACAGAAGGAGGGGGCAAGCCTACTGGAAAAGCTGGGAGCCATGAACTCCTGTGAAGACAGATTTTTTTTTTTTAGGTAGGATTTCTGAAAAGAGGGGCAACCACAAGGCCAACAAGTCCAAAGGATCAGGAAGTTGATTGTGAGTCTTCGTTCATAGGGAAAGTCTACCCAGTGACATACAATGCCACCCCCCACCCCATTTTTCCAAAATAGCAGGTTTTAGGCATGGACTCTGGAAATACTATGACTCCATTTGGCTGACTTGACCTGTATGGACACAGGTTTAAATTAACATTGGTTGTAATATATTTATTCCCCTTATGACTTATTCCATTAAAAAAATCATTAGAGAATGCAAGGGAGATCTTTCAAAGTGATCATTACAGCCAAAGCTTATACAAATATATTTCTTAGGATAGAGAAACAGCACTTCATTGCACAGAGTCAAAGTTCTAAGGATTTCATTCAACATTATTTCAACAAGGTTATAAAAAGAACAACAACAACACAAAAACAAAAAACCCAAAGTGTAATAGTTGGTCCTATGAGGCACTCGGAAGGTAAAAAAATGTCTTATTACCTTGAGATAATCAATAATAAAAATATTTTCCTTATTGGATCTATAAAATCTAATGCTCATTGACCACTATCATCTTTACAAATAATTGGCTTTAAGCAACGACATTCTGATTCACAAAAGCTCCTCTATTCTCAAAGAAGATAGATAAAACCTGGTTTCATCTCAGCTGTTTCCATGGTCATCCTTTCCCTTATTGGCCTTGGACTTGCACTGAGGTCTCTATGTGAAACAGATAACTTGTCCAGGGCAACTGCTCAGCAAAAGCGAAAGAAAGCTCACATTCAACTTGAAGACTGAAAATTCAACATGTAAACTTTTCCTACGTTCTCTACACTCTTGCCGGTCCTTACATGGTTTTTATTAGCTTGACCCCGTGGGGGCAGACCATCTACTGGCAAAAAGGCTTACGAATTCGGGGAAGTTAGTGATCGCCTTCCTGGCTCCCTTCCTCAACCATGAATGACAGAAGTGGACCAAAAGCATGGCTGCTGTGTCCCCGACAGTCATACGTGTGGGGAGACATAGAGCGAGAGCCTCGTCTGTCCTCTCCAGGAGTAAAAACATCTTGATTCCACCATAGGAATGCTTACTTTGAAGGTATCTAACTCGTAGGAGAAATAAGTATCTTTAAAAAAAATTACGGAGTATCGAATTTCCAGAGTGTCCTAAACTAGTCTCCATGACTTCTTC
This sequence comes from Suricata suricatta, assembly GCF_006229205.1. Classification (NCBI taxonomy): domain Eukaryota; kingdom Metazoa; phylum Chordata; class Mammalia; order Carnivora; family Herpestidae; genus Suricata; species Suricata suricatta. The sequence continues at coordinate 118,939,148 of NC_043700.1, forward strand.
CTAAAGAATGGCTCTACTGTTTGAAAGTTAAGAGAGTAATATCTCTAAAATAATTGTACATACGAAAATGGGTAATGGTTTTACAGCTGAATACTGGACACCTCACCCAGAACACTGCCCTGCCTTGGAGGAGCCTGGATCGCTCCCGTAAGGGTGGGGACTTCTTGCAGTGGGACTGAGTGTTGACATCGGTGTCCACACAGTTTGTGAAAAGGCTGTTCGCTGTTGCATTTTTGTCATCACCGCGTGTCCAGTTACCAATTCTGAATCCAATTTCTATTCCTTCCAGATCACTCGAAGGAAATCTGAATGAATGTGGTGAGAGGAAAATGAAAATGGGATGAGACGTCTGCTTTTAGACACCCACATTCAGAGGAAAGGAAGCTTCCTTCCAGTCCTGGTTACCGATCACAAATCTCGCTTCCTTTGACACAGTTTGGTCATTTGCATTTATAAAACTTATTTCTGAGTGGATTCTTCTTACATTTCCAAAAATGTATATTAGAGAACTAAGCGGAGATTTAAAACATTTGAATCCAATAAAAAATATAAATTTTAACCATGACAACGCTTCAAAAACTTTTATCCAGAGATTTCTGTATTTCTATCATTCCTATTACCAAAAACCAACTTGAGACATATCGTGTGTGAAAGAGTTGATGGTGTACTAGCCTCATAATACATATAATTTGTAGATGGGTAATTTGAGGAAAGAAGGGTGACAATAAGAAAACTATAGATTTGAAGTGAAAACTTACCCATGTGGGTCCTAAAGGTCCTGTTGACTCTTTAC
>NC_043700.1:118940040-118941922 GCF_006229205.1 Suricata suricatta
CAGGCTTCACCCTAGACCTATAAAATCAGTGTTTGGGGTTGGGAGTCAGGCACTAGCAGAGTGTTTATTTATTTTGAGAGAGAGCAAGTGAGCTTGAGTGGGGGAGGGGCAGGAAGCGAGCAAGAGAGAGAGACAGAGAGAGAGACAGAGACAATATGAATCTTAAGCAGGCTCCACACTCAGCGTGATCTCATGACTGTGAGATCATGACCTGAGCCGAAATCAAGAGTAGACACTTAACCAACTGAATCACCCAGGCACCCCCCTCCCCACCGGCACTAGTAGGTTTTAAAGCTACTCAGGTGATTATAATGTGCAGAGAGGCTTGAGAAACACTGATTCTAGAACCTGCATCCTGTCCCCAGGGGAGGCTGTGATTACCCTCCTTGCAGAATCCAAGAGCTTTTCTGATCCAAAAGAAACACAGGCTGACTCTTCACACAGGAGTGTTTTGTGATGAAGAAACAAAGGAGGCAGCGCTCTGTTGCTTATAAATATAATTTATTACCTGTTTAAAAATTCTTTCTTACACTTTGTACATGTTGGCTGACAGAATAAATGCAGGCAATTTACAAACCAAGGGACTGCAGGAAAAACGGGGAGAGGCAGCAGGGAGAGAGAAGAGGCACACCCAGAGCTGGCATCCCCGCCCCCACCACCGCGGCATGGCGGCGGGATGCCCAGAGAGCACTCCTCCACCAGGGATTTTCTAGAAAAGGAATTGCATAGAAGAAACAGCAAGAGGGAACTCCACAACAACAAAAGAAGTGTTCCATATCTGAAAAGCCAAAGTTGTGTTGTCGTGTTTCAAAACGAAAGATGACAAAGCACAGACTCTCAATCCGGCATTTCTGCTGTTGAGCTGTTCCGACGGGAACAGCAGGTGGATGACACAGGCTGCTGGGGAGTTTTCTCTGACAAACATTGCTCGTCTTCTTTAGAAAGAGCAAAGACGAAGGTTACCACCTTGCTACAGCTCAACGTTAAACTCAGCGAACACATACAACACTGACATCCACACACACACAGTGATGATATTCCCTGCAATCGGCTAAACGCATTGCCTGGAGGGTGAGGGGTTCGGTACCAACAGCAGATCTAGGGAAGAGCGAGGGGGAGAACGCAGACCACTCACTCGGCTTGTTCTGACTGCTGTCCTCTTTGCTTCCCAGGCCTAGGGGTACGCCTTTGAACTCATACCCCTATGATTACAGGCGTCACGTGGGACTTTAAGAGTATAAAAAGGCAAAGGCATTTTCCACTGGCTGCAGATTGCTTGCTCTTTTAAGCTGTTCTAAAGAGGTTTCTTTTAACATGGAGAAGATAGCTCACGTCACGATTCTTGGATGTTGCCTTACCATCGCGCCGAGGTTCAGGGGTCAACGGCTCATCAACTCCTAGGCTACGGCTCAGGGGGATGGGCCTACGAGTCACGTTCCACCCTGGGTCAGTGCCATCAGGCTCCGCAGCAGCTCTGATCGTCCCAATTCCAGTAGATCTTTGGAACTGAAGGATGACACATAGACTTTGAGAATATTTATAATGGACCCTGAAGTGTGATGGCCTTCAGCCATGTATAATTTTGCCGAGGCACAAATCTCACATGGCATGTGAAGAGGCTGGTGTACAGCCGCAAGGACTCCGGCTGGTGGGCAGCTGACTGTCTCAGGGCGGCTTCCTCGCTCTCTTCTCACCCACGGGCATACCGGCCACAACTCTCGTGACATTCTGCAGAGACTCCCGACGTTGGACGCTGGAAGATCTCTTCAATACCTGAGAGTCTAAGGGTCCGGCTGGCTGGGAAACAGTGAGTTCTTACCGGTGCTGGGCTTTGTGGACCAGCGCATTTGCGAAGCTCCTGTTGGTGTGTCTTGGTGATGCC
>NC_043700.1:118942022-118943035 GCF_006229205.1 Suricata suricatta
CTTCCTGCTGGAAGGTTTTCGGGTGTATGCAGTCGGACCGTGCAAAAGGCGGATCGCCTTCATCCGGGGAGATGGCTGACTGGTCCAGACTAGGGAAGGGATTAAATTTTGTTTTAATGTTTTATTTATTTTTGATACAGAGAGAGACAGAGCATGAGAGGGGGAGGGGCAGAGAGAGAAGGAGACACAGAACTGGAAGCAGGCTCCAGGCTCTGAGCTAGCTGTCAGCACAGAGCCTGACTCGGGGCTTGAACCCACGAACGTGTGATCTGACCTGAGCCAAAGTCGGAGGCTTAACCGACTGAGCCACCCAGGCGCCCCCAGGGAAGGGATTAAAGAGAAGGCAGCCGCCAGGTGGAGAGAATCTAGGCCCAAGGACAGAGAACCTTTGGGACTGGGGTGGTGGCCTTGCAGTGACAGAAGGGGGCTGCAGTCTGCATCGTGCTTCAGGGAGGGAGCGGCAAGACCAAGGGCAGCACGTGTGATCACAGGAGCGCGGGGGCTGAGTTAGGGGACAAGATGATTGGTACTGAAAGAAGAACCCAACAGTAAGCCTTTGGGCCGGGTCTTCTTGGATCCTGAGCTCCCGGGATGGTAGCTGTCTAAGGAGAGGAAGGCTGTGAGGCCAAGTTCTCGGGGGCCCCAGGAGAGTGGCGGGTGGTCTGTGAGAGCAGCAGGTCCAGACAGGCTGGGCGGGCCTGCCAGGCTGACCCAAGCGGTGCGTTCTGGGCCAGGCAGCCTGGGGAAGACCCCTCTCTCCTCCCAGCCGTGACCTGCGGCCTATGGAGGAAGGAGGCTCTTGCCGTCGGCCAGAAACCAGCCTCCCCTTGGACTAGAGAAAGCCCTCCGCTAAGGGAGAGGGAAAGTACTCGGTTATTTTTGCATGGATTGAGAATCTTGGCAAGCAGGGAGGAAAGTTTAGTTTTGAGGGGATCCGGTGGAGACTGGATCAGGAGAGAAGCCCAGGATCATTTGGGCACAGAGCGTGGAAGAATACTCTCTTAGTTACAGGG
>NC_043700.1:118943135-118977363 GCF_006229205.1 Suricata suricatta
GGCTCTAGGAACATGAAATTCTATCGTTATTCAGCATTTCCTGTACCTGACTACACAACTGTAATGTGTCAAGGAATTCCCTGGAAATAAAATCTCGGCGTGTTTTCTAAGAAGCTTTATGTTTTAAGAACAAACAGAACGGTCACCAGTGACTTGCGAGCGGTGCTGTCAGGAAGTCCCAGGCCAGACTCCTCATCACCATGGTCATGGCACTGTCCCTTGTGACTGAACCAACTACACACTTTCATAAATAAATATTATGTTTCACTTAGTACTTTATCATCCATAATAGTTTACTCTCTAATCCACAGAATGGAGTTGTGCCAGACTCCACACTGAACATAAATTTATATATACATATATATTTATATAATATATACACACATACATAAACTATAAATCTGAACATCTTAGCATACAAAACTCATATTAGCTAGCAACTAATATTTTAGAATTCCCTTGAAGGGGATGGGGTGATTAGAGGGAAATCTTAGTCTTTGAAATAGTCTTGAGAGGAAGCAATTGACAACATTAATTTCCAGGTTCCCACTTATTCTATTGAAAAACAAAACAAAACAAAAAATAAATTCACTTCTCAGCTACTAAAAATTTAAAAATCAAAAAGTATTATTTGGAAGTGAGTAGGTAGTCTCTTTAAGAACAATTTAGTATTCCCTATGTCAGGTGGGTTTCGGTAAGATACAAAGAAAAATCTACTCATAAATAAATTCCTATCTCACTGAAAGACTCTATTAACTAAATGGGTCTTTTAAAATATGTCAAGAGTAATTTTTAAATGTTCATAGTGAGTAAATCCGGTTGAGGATTAGAAATCAAGCTATAAATTTTTCCAAAATAACTAAACAAGTAATATGGAAGAAATTTGGATACTATTTTAATTTCTTCCCATTCTTCATTGGAACCAACACCCTTCTAAAAATCTAGTTTACTTTCAAATCATCACCTCCCCACAAACTATTTTGATTCGAAGTTACCTATGTATAAACGTTTACCAAAAATAACACATCGTTATCTAAGAGGTAAGCCCAACCTTTCTTAAATTGAGGGGAAATCAAGAAACACAACGTGTCCCCGCTTAACGGGCATCAATGTGTACTTATTTGTTTGTAGATTATCTAAATTAGAGGCACTGAAGTTTCTCTCCACGGCTCAGATGATGATCACACTTCATTCTAGGCACACACTCCTTCTAAGCTGTCACAGAGAAGTCACAAATACAACGTGACCCAAGGGAAAGGAACCTGCATGTTGCTATTCAGGTGATTTTCATCTCACTTAAAAGCAGCATTCTGGCTACAGTTATATTTGGAAACAAGTGCTTTTAATCTGGGAAAAACAAACATTGTTCCTATTCAAGAGTTAAGAGAATCTTCTTTTCTTTGTTACGAACAGAACGTGGCCGTGAAGCGCTAGGAAGGGAACGCTGAACATGGCTCCGCTCCTGTCCCCCGCACTCAGCACACCCCAGCCGCCCCGCGCTCTGAGCCGGTTTCGGGTTGAACAAGTCACCAGCTGCAAGCCTACTTCAGAAGTGAGGAGAATATTTTCTCGTTTTTCATGCAGCTGTCAAATTTTCAAACACCCTCCATCCTGCAGGCACCAACGGGTGAAAATGCGTTATAAAACACTGCCCCCTGGAGTATTCTGGAAGGAACATCGTGTTTAAAAAGACCAAGGAGAAGCCTTGCCCCAATTCTTTACTAAACACTGCAGAACTGCGAAGAAACAAAAGAGAACCACAGTAAAGAAACGCAGGCGAAGACGGTTGAGAGGGGTGTGCACCGTTTTAAGCTTTATGTTCCTGCTGAGGAGTATCGGCCCTGTTGATGATTTGACTCACGTTCCGCAAAACAGACCCCACAGCACCGAGTAGGTGAGGAGATGTTTTGCACAAGTGCCACAGAGAAGAAAAATAAATAAATTAATTAACAAGTGAACTGAACAGCACGGAAATAAAATAAACTGAGTCAGCACTCCTAAGACGTGAAATGATCATTTAGGGCGTGTACGCTCGATCCACATCTATTTTAGAATAACAAATCACAGCAGCCATAATATTTTGTGCCCTCCACTGGCTCTCTTCTGCTGTCCCCTCTGGAGGTTACAGTTCTATTTTTAAATTAAAATTTAGTTAAATTAATCTGACATGCTTTCTCTCCTTCCCTTCACTCAGACACAAAAGAGACAGACAATAACCAAAAGAAACTGTCTTTATCTATATACAAAGCAAGGTAAGCACACTCCCCCTTGGGCTTCTGAGGCGGGCTCTCCTGCACAGATAAGAAGCAAACCATTTGTGCCCCCAGCCCCCATCTTCTGCCTCACGGCCATATTTTTCTTACAACACAGGAGCAAATTCTCTTTTAAAAGAGGCTTGCTTATAACACAACTGATGGCAATTGTATTTAATATTGATCCTTTCATTTGAGAGATCAAAACCATACATGGCTCAGCTCTCTGCACCTAAAAACACCTTTGTTTGTGTTCAATGAAAAGGAAAGGATTTTACTATGACCGAAATGCCTCAAAAGAATCAGAAACATAAAATGGTTCTGAAGAACAGCATCAACACCTACGACTTTTAACAGTCACATCAAACCTTCATTTGTTCCATATTGTCTGAAGCTACAAAGGGTCACCCGCAGGAGTCCCCAGATGTGGTCCCAGACAGGTGGCGTGTGTACCCAGATGCATTCACACTGCCGCGGCGGCCCCTGAATTCGGGGCTGGCCAGAGTGGTCTGAGGAGGCAGAGGCGGGGAGGTTTCAGATGAGTTCCGCTCTGGGTTCTCCAGCTTCGCAGTCTGTCTCTTGGTTTGCGGAGTGCAGCACAATTATAGTCATCGGAAAAGGTATTTCAAATTTACCTTCCAGCAGAATCGCTGGGAAGACCTTCTGTTATTATTTAAACTATAACAGTATACACCTTAAAACATCTACATTATTTGTTCTATTTTGGCAAAATTAAAGCGTCTTTTGAGGGGGAAAAAAAAAGGCAATCCCAAAATACAGGGCTTTCTCAGAAAGCAACAGGCATCGTATCTTGACCAAGTTACCCAAGCGGTCTCTCCCTCCCACAGAAAGACATGACGAGAACGCGTTACTGGGAACTTCTCTTTGTCCGGGCTGCTCCCTGGGAGGTGACGGTGGACCCACTGGGAAGCAGGATGATGTTCAAGGCTTGTACTGTGGAGGCTTCTGGAACATCGTTTGCTCTGCCCACAAACAGAGGAGTATCTACTGGCTTTCTCCAGAGATGCTTGTTTCCTGCCCTCAAATCAGAGTTTAATGTCCTGGGACTCTGACATTTTGGCTAGCGTTTTCTTGACGCGCAGCGCAGTCAGCCGTGATGCGGGGTTGTGAGCCCAGCATTCCATCATGAGCTTTCCCATCTGCCTCAGACACTGCGGGGAGGGAAAGGAGACTGGAGTCACACGAGACACAGCTATTACGTTTGATATTTGGCTTTTGGTCTGAAGGCATCAAAAATTTTTTAATGTTTATTTATTTTTGAGAGAGAGCGTGCGAGCAGGGGAGGGGCAGGGAGAGGGAGACACAGAATTGAAAGCAGGACCCAGCTTTCAGCTGTCAGCACAGAGCCCAACGCAGAGCTCGAACTCATGAACTGTGACTGGTCAAGCGACGTCAGACGCTTAACCCACTGAGCCACCCAGGTGCCCCTGAATATATTTTTAAAAGATACTCCTAAAAGCGTGTAGACAAAATTCCATAAAAAATTCTTTTTTTCATACAAATTCTAAATGACTAAAACGGATTTTCATGTATTCCTTATGATAGCAGAAGAATGTGTTTGAAGTCCGTATTAAACAAATACAAAACTACCCAAGGAGACTGTATTCCACTCAACACTCCTACGTTGTTTATAACACTTGATAAGCTTAAATCTTTTATCTAATTCCATACTATTCAAACAAACATGGTTATTCCTAAATCACGGCTGTCTGCTGTGATAATAGCATTGCACTGTACCACTGAACAAGATTAATGACCTGCGCACGGCCTCGCTAGAACTTTCTCCTGTATTCTCCTGTGCTCCATCAATTACTGGTCTTCCTGTTGAAAAGCACAATTTCACCTCATTAGAAATCTTCAGTGAAGGGGTTCTGAATAATACCAATGCCCATAACCACCTTCAAAATAAGAGAGCTCCAGGATCTCAAAAAGTTTTCCCCATAGCTCACTGGAAAACGTCTGAAATATTTAGCATTTCAGTAATGAAACCAAAAAGCAATGAACCAAGGTTTATTTTTAAATGCATTTAACATTTGAGAATTCGTTTCTATACAGTGCTCTTTCCATTTGTTGGCATTGGCTTTGGTACATGTTTGGTGGGGTGGGTGTTTTGGATCTTTACCGCCCCCCCCCCACCCATGCTTCAGACTCATCTCGGAACATTCCAGTCTGCTGGAGCACTCTAGGACTTGGTACGTTTACAAGCTTGGAGGGTGGATGGGGAGGAAGTGGAGGAGGAGATGAGTCAGGAAAGGTGAGGCCGCGTGACTCCTCCCCTCCTCCTGCAGAGCGCCCTTCCAGCCATGCAGGTGCCACCGCTGTGTCCTCGGCCGTGGCTGAGTACGGGTTTGTTCAGACCGCACAGCATCGTGCCTGTTAACAGGGATCCGTGCCACAGCCGGGCGGCCCAACCAAGCCAACGAGCACCCCTTCAGCGCACAGGAAGCCAGGCTCTGCAGATGCCTATCTTTTCTCTCCTCAACCTGAGAGACTGTTGTAGGCTGGTCTGTCATGGAGAAAATCATGATGCTTTAAAGACACACACACACACACACACACACACACACACAGAAATAACATCCTTTATGCAAATGTCAGAACATCACAAACAAGTGAAATAATGTTTTCCCACTGTGCAGGCTAAGTGTTAACCCACTCACCATACTTCAGAAGTAGCGAAAGCAAATTGGAAAAAAGAAACAGATAATCTAACAGACTACACTTAGCTCCACATCAGTGACTGCAGTGAAGCAGCATGACTGTCACCATCACAACAAAGGAGGACGACTCCTGTAGCGAATATCTGGAATTTTGGCTAAAAGAGGAGAGTCTGCTTAGAAGTTGGCCACAGCCACGTGTTTCCCTCGAGCCTTACCTCATCACTACTCCACCGGTTGGGGAATGAGGGACGCAGCTTCTTGATGCACACGATCTCTCTCATGTCCTCGTAAGAGGGGTCACTGGGCACTAGATCATGATAGGGCAGCTGGTATTCTTCCACGATACCTGAAAGCAGGGGCCGTTTTTAAACTCTTACGATTGCTACTTTAGGTGAAGTAGACATACAAGTCCAATATACAAACCATCCTCAAAAAGCTCTGTCAGTACTAAAGACAAGTGTAGGCTGAGAAACTGCAAAATAAGTCTTGAATAAAAAGTGCCCCAATGACACTTAATCTAATTAAAAATATAAATAGAAAACCTAATGAAACATATTATTATACGTTTTCAAGCCTTTTTTTAATTTCCCAAAGCTAAGCAAAACAAGCATCTCAAATTTATTTCCAATTTTATAAAGGTTCTTGTATGCCAAACTAAAAAAACACATCTATATTAAATCTCAGCGCAAACTTGGCAGACACATCCCAAACTCATACCGCGTAATATGGGACTGTTTCTATCACTGCAATATGGGATTACGAATCTCATAATAAATCTGGCAGTGTATCCTACTTGAGCAAAATGGGAGATTTACATTCTTTCTGCTTAATCATAAGAATGCATTTTTCCACATTTAAAATTCAAAAAATTATACACACCTAAAAATATTACCCATAATTTTTTAGGTGCAAGAACTGCCTGATGTTCGTTATTTTCTCCTTTAAATTTCCCGTGTGTCACCCAACTTTCTCTAAGAAATACATTACTTTTAGAAAAAAAGAGGTGCTGTGTAAAGAAGGGTGAAGATACAAATCTATGTCATCTTAGGAAAAGGGTACTTACTGTGATAAATTCCATTTCATTTTTCCTACTATCTGCTTCCTACCTTATTCCTTTTGTCCTTTAGAAAAGTAGGCTACTTGTATCTTCTCAGCCCTATCTGATTAACTCCTCGAAGTAATTACAAGCAGCCTCCGTCCTTAGAGAACACCGCTCTGAACACTCCGTGTGGAGCACCTTTCCTCCCCGTCCTAAATCATCTATTATAGGAATGTAATTGCTTTTGTCTGAAAAAGATGATACTGCCAGGCTGGCAGATTACCCAGGGCATCATTCAACTGGCTGGGGTTTTCCTCTGACAAAATCTGGAGTACAATGCCCTTTCTTGCGAACTCAAACCCATATATAAACCTAAAGGACAAGAAGGTTCAGAAGTTTCCTCAGACCATCCCAACTCACCCACCATTGCTCATGCCTCGCTGAGACCACAGAGCATGACTGTATGTGCTGTCTACATTATTCCTTCCATTGGGTTCCATCTCTATAGCAGATACTAAGAGCACAGGGTCTAAAGCACAGGGATGCCCACACTTCATTTGAGTTCTTCCTCTTTCTCTACTTAAGGAAATGGCTCTGGCAAGCCCTTGAAGGCAAGGACCATGTCTGTCTCATTCATCTCGTATTTTGCTCAATGCCTAATGCTGGTGTCATTACCAACATGGTGGTAGGCAGGTATATATGCTACAACAGACATAGAGCCAACAAAATAAAATTATGAATTAATCAAAATCTGTCTTTGAACTATAGGCCTTACTTCTTTTTCCTTATATGCCATTAAGTTATCAAAACTCCCATATTAGCTGCCATTTAATTGTGTCTGAAACCTCAGAAATTCTTTTTCTTTCCCAGTTTAGAATATACAGATGTGTCTAGTTCACCCCAAAGTCCCTTGACTAGAAAGACAAGACCATAACTTCCAACGTCTTCATAAAGGAAAGTGTTGGAGAACAGAGTTTTGTGTGTTTTGCCTTTCTGGAAAGAGAAAATGAACTCATATGTTAGGAACCCACTATATACCAGGCATGGAGGTAAGTATGCTATAGAATTTACTACATTTTTATAAGCACGTTTATGAGATAGCATTATTAACCACATTATCCAGATGAGAAAACTTGGTTTCGAGGGATTCGGTACCTTGCCTGAGGCCATACAGTTGGTATGGGGGCAGAGCTGGGACTAATGTCTCTGACAAACATATGTCAATCTTATAAAGAAACAAGGCAATACCTTAGTACCTCTCAAATCTCCAAAGGCAAAGACAGACCTAGTAAAGCAATTAATATTCTGCTGATTTTATAAGGCAAACTTGTTTTTACGCTGAGAATCATTTCTCCTGTGTTCCGGCCTACAGCCTTCCAAATATAGGTTTCCTGTGGCCTTGTTTGCTTCAGATGTTCAGGAAAACATAATTAGAGAAGTAATCTTGTCATCGACTACTCCTTCAACCTCTATAAATCAATCTTAAGTGTAAGCATGTTATTCAAAAATAGGCTCATCTTCTCTTTATAAAACATGAAACAAGGCACAGCTAGGTAACTTATATTTTGGTTAGCTCTTCTCTTCTTCATATATGATGGGAGATTTATTCACTATCTTCTTAGGAAACATTTCCTATGTTAACTTTTCTTTTGGAGTTCTCTCACTTTAGAGGAAATGTGTTCTATTTGAAATTAAGCCTCTAATACGCTGAGAATTCCCAGAGTGATTCGAAGGCATTGCATCATGATCTTTCCACCAAGGCCTAAATGCCTGTTGATTAACTGTCTCTCCTCTACAGTTACATATGAGTCCAAATATAAGTTAAGTCCCTCTCAATCAAAATGAACATTTTAAATAAGAGCTAACATGTATTGAAAGCTATTAATGTACCAGGCGGTTTTAATTCTCTTTAATTCACCCTCTTCTTAAGAGAAGAGAACTGGAAAGTTATAAAGCCAAGTAACTTGTCAAAGGTTCACGGACAGTAAATGGCAGGTCCGAGAACGAACCCCAGCCGCAGTGAAGTGTTCTCCACACTTTCAGAAGCACGGGCAAACTCTAAGTTTCACAAAAGTAAGTTTCAACTGGCCGTGAAGTGCAGCAGCATCGTCTCTTACCAAGCACAGCCGTGGGAATAACCATAAACAGGGTACTTGATACTGAAGAGCCTAAGATTTAGCTTCTCACCTAAAAAGTGCTGGAATCTGTTTAAAGACAGATGATGTATCAGTAAACAAAATACTACAAGCAATAATAATGCTTCTGAATATTTAGTAATGTCTTGTGTTGTCTTACTAGGGAATCCTTGTTTGTAAGAAACTTATCATGACCAGAAGGAATACTCTTATGCTTTCATTTCCTTTTGATAAAAATTGATGTTTTCAAACTTCTTTATGAAGAAGAACTATAAAGAGTCAAGTTGGGAGGAGGTTATGAATGGGGGTCCCACCCCACATTTCTGTCTCCACCATAATCTGCATAGAACAAGCCACACGGAATGGGGTATTGGAGGTGGGGATGGGCCCCAGCAGGTTGGTGAGAAGCTGGAAGGAGGCAGTCCAAGGTGATTCTAAGATGTCAGGTATCATTTCCTGGGGGGACTGTGACTCTGTGTCAACTGAAACAAGGTGGAAAATAAAATCTGATATCGTGGACAATATGCTAACTCCGATTTCTGATCAGAAAGAAAGGATTTGTAGTAGATCCAACAGTATCACTGTTACTTACCTCCTGATACACATCTCCTAGCGACCTCCCAGAGGATGAGTCCAAAACTGTACATGTCGGCCATAATGTAAGATTGAAAGTGATTTCTATTTAAGCTCTCGTCCAGCACTTCTGGAGGCATATAGCGTTTGGTGCCAACTCGGGTGTTGGGTGGTATGTCAACTTCATTGGTATCACTGAGGCAAAAGGAAAGCAAAGAGTTTTCAGCATGAAAATGACAAATCGAAGGGATTCCTGAACAGGGTTTCAGTGAAAGGTGGGAAGGGATATCCTTTCACGGAATAACGTTTCCCTGAAAAACATTTCTTGCTGGAAGTTGTATTAAATATTCACACATAAAAACCCAACGCAGATGTCATAGTGAAGCAAAAACACACAAGCCTGGGTTGCCACTAGATCAAAATATACACTTGGAATCATTGCTATATATCTATTAATTGCCTGCAAATAGCTTCATACTTCAATAGCTTTGCTCTTCAAATCGGCATGAGCACAGGCCAAGGTGGTCTGTTTGAGAAAATATTTTTAAAACCAAGTGTTGTGAGGTTTTTAAACATACAAACAAGTTTAAAAAATGGGAGAGGAAGAGGACCAACAAAAACTTGAAAATATTTTACTGTGATAAGCAGGATCTACAGTAAAGCTTTCTAGAATCGCTATTATTTCATAAACCAAACAACATGGACTTCTTCATAAAAGGAGGAAAGGAATAACTTAACATAATTCAGTAGCAGAATGAAAATTTCAGAACACGATCCATGTATTAGGATTTCCCACGGACCGGAAGAAAATTCACACTGGGTTGACACCAGTTCGCAGAATGGCACTTGGGAACTACTGTCTCAGTGCAGAGAGCAGGAGCCAGAGTTCTGAACAGAGATGAATAACATCAAACTACTACTACCTGAGGCGCCTGGGTGGCTCAGTCGGTTAAGCCTCCGACTTCAGCTCAGGTCATGATCTCACAATTTGTGGGTTCGAGCCCCGCATCCAGCTCTGGACTGACAGTTCAGAGCCTGGAGCCTGCTTCAGGTTCTGTGTCTCCCTCTCTCTCTGTTCCTTCTCTCTCCCTCTCTCTCTCTCTCTCTCTCTCAAATAAATAAACTTAAAAAAAAATACTACTGCCTGGTAGGTCAACAACTAACCAAGATCAAGTATGTAAAAATTGCGGCCAGCACAGTCTGAAGCACGTATCAGAGGTTTAACTAATATTCACTCAACAGACACTAGTGGAGCTAGGAAGAGCAATAAACCCCAGTTTGGGCGAAGAGACTATAAATCAAAAAGGCACAAAAAGTCATTATTAAAAGGGATGTTTGAGGGGCATAGTGGCTACACTGGCCTATCTCCCGATTCCTAGGGAACGTGTTTTCCTTCTCTTCACACGCTCCACTGACTCTCCAGCATTTACGTGTTAGTTCTCCTCCCAAGGAAGTTACATGTAGCAGATCTCACGTTTATCAGGCTGTGTCACAGGCAACAATGCCAAACGTTCCTAAGCACTACTGGCTTTCGGGAAGCTTCGATCTCCCTGCCTCAATCTTTACTGTCAAAAACATAAAATACGCAGCGTCAGTTGGGAAAATTTAAAGGATGGCAGATGTCTCTCTGCAGATCTCCAAACTGTTAACATTTACTAAAACGCATAAAGCTTCGTTCTTAGAACCATGTTAAATTCATTTTCAGCTAAAATCCTTAATCTAAAGCCGTTGCGACAGATGGGCCACCAATATTCTCATTAGGCCCCTCAGGATCTTGTAGGAACAAATGCTCTGAAAAAGCCTGTTTGTTTTTAAAATAAAAGTTAAAGTGTAAATTTTTTCAAAATGAAAATAAATAAATAAAAATATAAACCTTAGTCTGTAAGCGTAGGTCCCCGTATCTTGGGCTCTAAGAGTCTTATTTTCCAGACAAATGTGAACTGGTGATAGTTACCAGTACGATATAACAGGAAAATGTCATCTATGTGCCTAAATAGTAAATGACAAGGGAAGAAAGTGAGCCAAGAAACAGCTTAATGATAATATGAAAAATATCAGATTTCAAAGATGCCACAAAATTATGTTGACATCTCTTCTGTGAGCACACAGTAGGTATTTCATTAATGTGTTCTAATTTACTATTTGAATCAGTAGAGGAAGACAGCAGTGGGCCTGGGTAGAGACTTCTAGATTCTATGCGAAGAAACAAACATGGGGGCTTGCAGATGGAGAGAAACTGGTAAAGGGCCTAAATTCTATTCCAGAACATGGACTGGGAAAGGAAGTCAAGACTAGTCTCATCATGAGGCCCATAAGAGTGTATTTCAGCCAAAGATATACTGTGATGACACTTGAAAAAGACTTCAGGCAACTCCTTCCCATTCTTCCTCTTAGCTCCTGCGTGCTTTGTTTGGATGTGCCAGCTCGGGAAGGGCCACCAGGATGTCTGACATGGAGACAATCTACTGAAAGCTGAAACGTAGCAGTCTTTTGATGACAGAACTAAGATCTCTGATGGGCAGACCAGAAAGAGTTCATCTCTACACTCTCATTCCCTCAAGCACTGAACAAACATACAATCAAGGATTTTGTTGGTCCATCAGATTCCCAAAACACATGCAGGCTTGGCATGACTGTCCCTGCCCTTCCTTCCTTTCCCTGCCCTTGGTGTTTCCCTAGTAGTATGTGAACAGACGTCCTCCCCAGAGTATTTGAGTAAGCACCTGTCTTCCAACCTAAAAGTATAAACTCCTTGAGCCCCGAATATTTGTCATAATCATTTCATAGCCCTAAAGAGTACTGTTCCCGTTTCTCTCCATTCACAATGGGCTGTGCACGTGGTTGGTAAATTATATACTTCAAGTAAAAGAAAGAAAAGGCCAGTTTACAGGAAACTTTGCTATGCATACTTTAAAGAGAAATATAAAAAAAATCTCTGTGGCATACAGACCATAAAATGAGACATTAGCAATATCTAAGCGGTTAACTAATTCTGTTAAGCAAATTAATATTGTAAAAGATTACTGTTAACCTAATGGCAAATGCCTTCAGCACTACCTTTAAATGACAAACATGCCAATTATAAGGAATTCATATCGGATATTATAAAGGGTCAGACCCTCCAAGACATATGTAGCTCCATCCTCGCTTGGCTCAGGAAGGTTTCTACACTGGAAAGTAATTAAACTGCAGCTCTCGCTCAGGTTTTCAGTAACATTATCTTAGCTACTCCCAAATTAGGGAAGGGAAAAACTAGCTTGTTCATCTTCAAGACAAAAAATAGAAGCCAGGGATACTGAACACTGGGGCACCAAGAATAAAGGAAGACAAAGAAGTCATAACTGGGGTCCGATGGCGCAGAGCATGTAAGAATAGGGGACAAAGTAATTGAAGGAAAGGGTCAAGGAGGAAGAAGGAAACAGGAAGGGTCAGGGCGCCTTCAGCTTTCCCTTGCTTCCTTTTCCATGAAGAGGCAGGAGGGGTGAGAAACAAGGTTCATGAGGAAAGACAGACACCGGACAAGGAGGGCGGAGTCAGAGAAACAAACTCTAAATGCACAAAATAACCCTCTGTGCTCAGTGGCTACACGTACAAGTGGTCAAATCATAAAATCACTTAGAGCAAAGATAAATACCAACTTCAGGATACGGGCTACTTCTGGGAGGGGTAAAGGGGAGTAAAATAGGGAGGAGAATGCAAAGGGAGGAGAATTGCATTAAAAAAAAAAGACCAGATAAAAATAATGCAAATTGTTAGCTTTGTTAACATTATGACAATTGTTACATGAGTGCCTTATTCTTAATACTTTCCTGTGTATGTAAATATATTTTAATTAAATATATTATAAAGAAAAAGAACTCACCAGGATAAGGTCACCAGGATAAGGAACAAGAAAAATGTACCTTTCAAGGATTAAGGGATAGGTTGGAAGCATAAGGCTCTGAAGGGCAAAAGACACCTAAGGAAAGCAGACAAAAGAAGATGAGTTTCTACCAGGGAGAACCGAAAACATTCCATCAAAAAAATGGGTGCCACGTTCACTGTAGAGGAAACATGATCTCTCCCGGCTTTCCATGGAGAAGAGTTAGAAGTATTTGCACAAAGGGCTTCTGACTGAAAAATTGGGCTTTGAAAACTGCAGGGGTAGGTGTTTTTACCTACTGACACTTTTATAATTAATTCTCCTACTAGATCCAACATTAGATCTCATTCCTGTTAATGTACCAGTGTGATACAGACTTAAGTAGAATTTGAAAATTATAAAAGTATAATTTGTACAGGGCACCTGGGTGGCTCAGTGGGTTAAGCGTCCTACTCTTGATTTTGGCTCAGGTCATGATCTCACTGTTCGTGGGATCGAGCCCCACATCAGGCTCTGCACTGACAGCACAGGGCCTGTTTGGGATTCTTTCTTTATCTTCCTCTCTCTCTGCCCCTCCTCCACTTGTGTGTCCATGTGCGTGCGCTCTCTCTCCCTCAAAATAATAAACATTCTTTAAAAATATATAATTTGAACAAAATAAACTAAAGTAAGGGATGTCAGGCAACTTCCTCTCCAGGAAAGAAAAATTGTTTCAAATTTTACATTAATGGGTATTTTCTTTCTGAGCAAGAGTGGGCTGTGACAGGATTAAATAAAAACACCTAAAATTTTCTGAATAAAAATAAACAGTAATAGGGAGGTTGGGGGTAAAGGGGCAAGTCAATTAGGAAGAAAACTTTTCTCCCCTCTGGCCTAGAGTCATGCACGACAAGCTGCTAAGCTTCTGTAGGAAACAAAAATCAGGACAATGATCTGGTGGCATGAATTTTATGACTGAATGTTACGCAATGCCCTACAACACAACTGGGCAAAGCTCTCTTCAACCTTGAGTTGATGGTGTTTGGCAGAGAGAAGAATCAGCTCCTGTATTATGTGGAGTTATATGGAACATATATACACAACATATACCAAAGCTATAAGGCTGATAGGACAGAGAGGGAAACAGCACCTTAGAGTCCCAGATACACTGTGAATGACATCAGGTTCCCTACTGTATTAGGTAGGATTAGGGCCGATGAAGTGTAATTTTATTTGAATCTCAAAATGCACAGTGTCCTCAGCAGGATTACATAAAGAGGCATGAAAACAAACTTCGTATTTCTGACCAAAATCACCTGGGTGAGAGAGATATGACAAAGGAAGTGGCAGCGTGATGGCATGAGCGGTCTGCAGAGGTGACCAAACCTTCCAGGGTACATACACTCTCCGTGGCTTCTTCTCATCCATCGGGACACAAGTGACTGAGTGCCCATGGACAGGGCAGCAAGGAAGACTGGCAGCGTGAGACAATGACAGCCAGAGACGAGAAGAGAAGGCAGTGAGAAAAGAAGGCAATGAAATGATACAATACTAAGATTTTCCTCTTCTGAAGGTGACAGGAGGCCTGATGGAGTAGGGGGATGGGAGAAGCACCAGGACCCGCTGGGAGACAGAGTTCATTACTGGCATGGTTTAGAACCTGGGCACAACGTGATGATTTTAATCAGTTTCATTGTCTACGGACAGTGCAGCTCCCTACTGCTTCTGTGGTCCCCTGGGTCCAGCCCTGGTGCTCAGAGTGGCATGTATGCACTGCAGCTGTTAAAGTAGCCAGGAGAGGGAGCCATGGAGCTCCTGGGAACGCAGAAAGGCTCAAGGTAGAGCCTCCAGCAAGGAGCCTGGGCAAAGCAGGGGACTCGGGAACAGGCATGACATCCACTCTCAGCCAAGATGCCCCAGAGGAAGGGCAGGAGAAAGATTTTCATCTTGGTGGCAGGGTGTAATAAAGCAGATTTTTTAATTTATTTTTTATTTATTTTTTTTTTTTACTCTTTTTATTTATTTTAGAGAGAGAGAGAGAGACAGCATGAACAGGGGAGGGTCAGAGAGGGAGACACAGAATCGGAAGCAGGCTCCACGCTCTGAGCTGTCAGCACAGAGCCTGACACAGGGCTCGAACCCACGAACAGTGAGATCATGACCTGAGCCGAAGTCAGACGCCGAACCAACTGAGCCACCCAGGCGCCCCTAACACATATTTTTTTTAAATACAGTCTTCGTCTGGACTTTGTTTTGAGTTAACTATTTTTCATGTTCATGAAAGCTCCCAGTTATAAATGCATAGCAGGAATTCCTGCAAGAAGTATTAGGTAGAGGGAAAAGCCACTGGTTCGACACTGTGCACATTCCCCCTGTGCCATCAGCTGAAGGGAGAGGTGCGTGAAAGTCACACGCAGAGCCCGCTGTGACCATGAGAAACCAGCTTGGGAATGAGTTGTTAGCTCCAAACAGGTGGCAGCAGCTCATTAAGCCTCCGGTCACATGCAGGGTGTCGCTGTGGTCAAAAACAGAGAGAAGGGGGAAAGGGAGAAGGAGATAAAAAGGTAAGAGAGAAAGAAGAGAAGCAAACATTGTGCACCTTTAATAACCTAAAAAGGGTTTTAAAAAATTTTTTTGGAGATCAAAAAAGAATGAAATCTTGCCATTTGCAAAACATGGATGGAACTAGAAGGTGTATTATGCTAAGTGAAATAAGTCAGCCAGAGAAAGGTAAATATCATACTTCACTCATATGTGAAATTCAAGAAACAGAACAGATGAACACAGGGGAAGGGAAGCAAAAATAAGATAAAAACTGAGAGGGAGGCAAACTGTAAGAGACTCTTGAATACACAGAACGCACTGAGGGTGGCTGGAGGGGGGATGGGTAGGGGGATGGGCTGCATGGACGACTGGCATTAAGGAGAGCACTTGTGGGGATGAGCACTGGGTGTTACATGTCAATGATGAGTCACTAAATGCTACTTCTGAAAATCATTGCTGCACTGTATGTTAACTAACCTGGATTTGAATTAATAAAAAAGAAAAAGAAAACAAACTACTCCAAAACAACAAATGAATAAGAAAAACTGAACTTCCAGGAATAAAAGAAGGCAGGAGGCAGAGGCCATGGGAGGGAAGCCACTGGTTTGCTTGAGGCTTGCAACTGACACCTGAAATTAACCACACATGAAACATACTAGAGCCTCCTGAACCTCCTCTTAGTAAGACAGAAGCACCCTCCCAATGCATCAAAGAGCCCCCTGAGCCTTCGGAAGAAGGGTGTGCTCCTCCCTGGGTGTCTCCTACGGTGTCTGGTAGGTCACGGTGGAGCTCATCGGCCACACAGAACTCTGCCCTAACCAAGGAGGAAGAGTTTTCTGCTGTACTTTCAAAAGGACTCAATGCTTCTATATTTAAAAGCTGAGACATCTCAGGATTTCTGAGAAACAGAATGCTAGAACTAAAAACCCTTCAAGAGGGTGGATATGGCTGCAAAAGTCCCGATAGAGAGCACTGATTCTGCCTCTAATGAGCAGAGTTCTCCGACTCCAGCGAGTCATTTGGGCATGTCGCTTGCTAAAAATACCACTGAGTACACAAACCAGAGGCAGGGTTAGTGGCAATGACATCAGGAGGACGCAGAAGAGATGCAGTGCCCCCGCGCTGGGCTGGGCCACGCCCCCTCCGCTGCATTGGGACAACTTGACAGTCATCAGTTGGGAGACCCGTGTTACAGATCCGCCTTCACTCTAGTTTTTCTATTTAAAATTTAATACCAGAGAAATACTAAACCAGGGCTTATTTCCCCCCTAAGAAAATATATTATTCTGACACTGAAGGGCCAGTGGGTTTGCTAGATCCTCCAAAGTAAAAAGTGAAAAGATTCATAAGTTCCTTTAAGGGATTCCACGTGTCATTGCTTTCCTCCTCCCAAGAGAGATTTGGGGTGACGATGATGTCTGCTCCAGCATCACCTGGATCAAGTCTCTGTTGGGCAAGAAATACATCAGCACTTGCATCATTTTCAAGAGAATGCATGAAAAAATGAATACAGGCTAAAAAAAATTATACAAGCAGGAAATCTCTGAAGTATATTCTACTCTCTCTGTGGCTCTCAACTTCCCTGGGAACCTCCCAGAAATTAAAAGCCTGAGAGAACACTTAACCATGTAGAGACCACAGTAAAGATCAAATTCTCACAGGAAGTTCACTTATGAAGTCTGAGAACTCCACACTGGGTTACCTCTGACCCTGCTTGTAATAAGATCTCTAAGGATCTCTGTGTGTGCACGTGCCCCAAAATAGGAAAATCAGGAAAGGAGCAGAAACCAAAGAAACATATAAAGCAAGTTTTAAAGGTAAAGCTCAATAATTGAGAAGAGCAAAGTTCCTCTGAAACACAGAAAAAAAAATGTGGAAAGGATCTCTGAAATTATCAAATGCAACCTCCATTTAACGGAAGGAAACTGAGGTCCAGAAAAGCAAATGGTCCCCCCGGCAACTCTTTAACCATATGAGATCTGTGCCTCTAAGAGGCCACAGTCTCACAGCTGAGCCAGTGTCCTCTGGCTTTCCTCTTGGTGAACAAGTCAATATATGCCAAGCAGAGCTCCGAATGATCCCTTAAAGCTCTCGTCTCTGCTTCCTAGAATCAGGGTTCATGTGAGATCTGAGAGGTCATTTAGTTCATTCTCCTTATATTAGCAGAGCTGAGTTTCAGAAATCTAACATTCACTTTCCTTGTCTGCTTTAAGGTCTATAGAGAAGATAAGTCCTCAGTTACTTTGATATTGCCAAGATGTATTGCTTCAACACAATGTTGGAATATCTGTAACAGATAATTCACTATGGCATGTCAAATGGGAAATACATTAATTAATCTGGCACAGATCCTGCTCTCAAGATGCCCAGCGACAAGCAGGCAAGATGAGGCAGATACTAACATACTTACACTATCAGGCGGACAAAGCCTGGGAAATGACCACCAAGTAGAGAAGATGATGTCATTACTCCTAGATGGGGGATGGGTAAAGTGACTTAAAGGCAGCTCTGAGACCAGATAAAGGTACATGAAGCAGAGGGGCATTCCAGACCAGAAACTGTGCAAAGCACAGCAAACATCAATACATGTGGAGAAAACAAATACATCAGCCTTGCAAAAGCACGCATACAAGCTAAAGGGTTTATGGGACATAAAACAAGGAAGGTGGGGGCACCTGGGTGGTTTGGTGGGTTGAGTGTCCGACTTTGGCTCAGGTTATGATGTCACAGTTCACGAGTTCAAGCCCCACATCAGGCTCTGGGCTGACAGCACAGAGCCCATTTCAGATCCTTTGTCCCCCACTCTCTCTGCCCCTCCCCCACTCACTCTCTCTCTCTCTCCCCCCCTTTCTTTCAAAAATAAATAAACATTAAAAAAAAAAACAGGAAGGCATAATCCAGATTGTAAAGGGCCTCTGGAGCTAAGAACAGATATTTTTTTTTCTTCATCCTGGAGTTCACAGGGGATTGTGCGTCTATGTCCATTATACAAAATTTGGGAGCAACACCTGTGTAATGGGCACCAAGGAAAGGCACTCTGGATGTTAAATTTGAGAAAAAACATGGTATCTACCTTCATGGAGCTTAGTCTTCATTAGGAGTAATGGGAAGTGGTCCATGAGTACTGCACAAGAGTATGAGAAATGTGGTGACAGTATGCACGGGGTCACATAGGAGGGCACAAGACTAACTACAAGTCACACTTATAAAGGAATAATAAGAAGTGTCCCAAAGAAATAACTGCGGTAAGAAGTAGTAGTTATGTAAACAGAAGAGGAGATGCTGGGCACTCAGGGGAAGACAAAAGCATGTTAAAAACACCTGAAGGTGTGAGGGAGTATGAAGTGTTCCGAATATAAACTACAGTTGAACCCAAAGCTATAGGACACCGTGAAATGATTCTGATGTCCAAAATTAGGTTTCAAGAAAATAAATCTGGCAGCAGCATGTAGAGGGAAAAAATTGAAAACAGGAAAGACAATGACTCAAAATGCCTTACTCCAGAAGTCTAGAAAAATGGTAGAAGACCCAAACTTGACTCAGTTCCAGTGGGAATATCATGGAGAGAGAATTCATTCAACTGAGCAAACCAAAAACTTAAGGAACAAAGGAAATGTCAGGTACCTCACATTTTAGACTGAATCAACCAAAACTGAGAACTAGAAAGGAAAAGCAGGTGTCAGCAGAAAATCTAGCATTGGGGAGATAAGTAAGAGACAGGCAGAGAACAGAACCCACAGAGAAAGAAAATGAACATGAAATGAAGGCACATCAAGAAAATAGCAGGAAGAAAGTGGAATGACATTAAGAAAAGCTTCCAGTGACAAAGATCAATGATATCCCTTTAAAAAGGAGTTGAGGAGAGAAGAGAGAAGAAGACACAAAATCACAAGATATTGTGAATTACTGGATTCTGAAGCAGATTACTCTTTGGAACTCAAGGAATTTAACAGGGGAGGACCAAAGAGAGGCTAGTAATTTGCAAAGCATCATGGGATTTTTTAAATTTTTATTTATTTATTTTTTGGTAGAGGAGACTGAAAAAAAGGGTGTAGTTTAGATAAAAGAATTTAGAAGACAGAAGGGATTTTTTCAACCTGTCAGGAAGTTCTTATTTCTAACTCAAATCTACAGTCCAGATTATTTCCTCCTGCTTTGATTTGAAAGGTGAGAACTTCAGTTTACTACCTCTAAATGGTGGGTACCTTCCTGTACTTGGGACCTATTAAATCATACCTCAATCTTTACAAAAATACAAAAAGTCCATTAGTCTTTTCTCATGAGTTTTATTGTCCAAAAGGTTCATCATCTCCATGGCTTTTCCGTGGTGCTCTTTCCATATTCTATCAAGTCTTCTTTGGGGGAAAAAATCTACGAGAGGATCCAATGAATTAATAAAGCCTAAGCCTAGACTGAGTTTTTACAAAGGTGGTTAGTTCTATGACAAACCCTGTAGGCCAGCAGTTTGCAAACTCCTTTTGTTCTGTCTTCAAGGCAAAGGAGTCATTTCTTCTAACTAAATTATCTGCAAGCTAAAAGGCTGCTCTGAGTAGGGGCAAAATGGAGCCCCACTTACTGGGGAGCCTCCTCCCCATTCTGTGCAAGCTGCTGCTGTTGCTCCGAGGAGCCCCAGTGGGCTGAACCCGCCGTGTTATGACCCATGCTGGTGCACGTGTTATTCCGTTTAAGTAGCAGTACGCTAGGGCCGAACGCAGACTGCGCTTTGTTCTTCTATAACATTTCTCATGGAATATCTATGCCAACGAGCTTTCTTCCATCAGACAAAAACACTGCCTGTATCACTACCTACTATGTAGATGTTTACTAAAACCCTTTCCTACTTACACACGTGTGCAGAATGTCCACCAGACCCTCCCAGACACGAGGAAGGTACTCTCACGACAGCTACAAACCTAACGTAAACACTGGATGCCAGGTCGCTGAGCAGCACGGGATCAACAGGACACAAATACACGTTTCTTCGAATCAATGTTTCTAGTTTTTCCCTCCAAGGAAATGTCAAAATTAATAAAGTGCCTCCCTTAAGTATCCTAGAAGCACTGAATTCCAGAAAGTACAATCTATAAAAAAGGGATAGAAGAGAACCATAACGAGTGTATTTGCTCACTCTGATACTAACCTAATAAATTTGACAGCCAGGCCCAGGTCAGCGATACAGCACGTTCCGTTTTTCTTCACCAGGATGTTCTTGCTTTTCAGATCGCGGTGGGCGATTGCTGGTTTGCCTTGAGTGCTGAAGATCTCCGTGTGCAAATGGCATAAGCCGCTGGCCGCGGAGTAGGCCAGCTTCAGCGTGGATCCCGCGTCCAGCGTGGCGGACGTGAGGTAGTCATAGAGGGAGCCGTTTTCGTGGTAGTCTGTAATGAGGTACAGCTGGGTCCAAGACCCCGTCCCTTTGATATCTGCAGCAATGAACCCTAAAAGGAAGACAGACAAAAAGGTTTGAAGCCAAGTGTTTTCCAAATACTATCAAGAACAATTCATGTTACCGAATATCATTCCTTGTCGTGGAGGGGTTTTTGTTTAGCATTTCGTTCGGCTTTATGGCTATGCCTCTGACAGTATTAAATTATGAATACCAATCAGAGGCCATCAAAACAGTAGAGGTAGAGGAACATTAAGAGTTTGTACTTAAAAACATGAGCCCTTTCTAGTTAGCTGTTGATATTCACGTTATTTTTAAGTCAACAGTAAATAGGATAGTTATACATCAGGCATGTTTACAAAACAGGTCCTGAGTCAGGGCATGCAGTCCACGTTAGCTTATACTCCTTCCACCTGGATGATGCAGGTACATCATTTCTAACTTGAGAAAATGTTTGAAAAGAATCAATTCTCAATATAAACTTGGATATCTACACACACACACATATCCTGCAGATAAAACTTCTAGAACTTTTCACAACATTTAGACATGTGCTCCTTCAAATCCCTGAGAAACCCTAAGAAATTCTGGTATTGCATTTGCATTTCCTGTCCCTGAAGAAAAAAAAAATATTTGAGAGTATTCCATTTCCAGCCCACTATTCATTCACAGAGTGGCTTAGTCATTCCTCCTGTGAGGTCTCCCAGTAGAAGCTGATGACGTTCTTGGGCTCGCGCCAAGAAGAAAACGTCTATATATTTCATCACAGGTCTAGACAGATGAGTTAATAGGCAGATGTTCAGAGAAAATAGAGGAAAGCTAGGAAACCCTGAACACTGCTATTCCGACTCACCCAGAATGTTCTCATGCCTCATCAACACCGTCTGATATATTTCTGTCTCTCGGAACCAGCTGGCCTCCTCTGTGGTGAAGAACACTTTCACAGCTACCTTTTCGCCACGCCACTTTCCCATCCAAACTTCCCCATAGCGACCTTTTCCAATCTGTTTCACCATCTGAATCTGCTTAGCTATAGTCCTCTGGACCTGTTAAATCCCAAAACACTCTGTTAGTATATTCACAGCACTACAGCTTTGTTTAGCCTTTTTTTTCCCTCCAGAGAAGAAACAATTACTGCACACAAAATATATTTAGCTAGTTGTTTTTCTTTAGATAGATACGTTATTTGTATTTATTTATTAATTTATACTGTCCCCTTTTAAATGTATTTGAGATTGATTATGGATTCTGAATGTCTGAATTATTACTTCCACATTATTGAATCTTTCACTCTGCCTATTCTCATAGAGGAAAAAAACCTGACTGGGTTCACAGTCATTGGCAGAATAGAATCCTTTTCACTGTCCAGAGTGCTGGACACTCTGAAGAGACTCAGCCACTGTACACTTGATCATGAATACATCCCAATGAAACACAATTGCAATGAATTTCTGGACACAAAGAAATAAAGGGAATCTCCAGGAAGGGCAGGGGAGAAGGAGGAGGGTGGAGAAGGGGAGAGAGGAAACAGCTGAGACCAGAGCAGGGAACAGTAAGCATTAGCGCAAGGAGAAGCCAGACTGCTGTCTGGGTGAAGGATAATGCAACACTGGGACCTGGAATCTAAACTCTGACCCCTTTAAAAGTAGAGAAACTGACCCTAGGGTTTCGCCATTCCACTGCGACCACTGAATGACACTACATTTGCCTGAGGTTGGCAGGTAGTTACTCCGCATAGCTCCCAGCAAGAACAAATACACATCCTCTCCAGAGAAACTCATTTGCAGAATAGTTTTCACCCACCACTACAGTCAGCGATTAGATTCCCTGAAGGAACTCGTGCCATCACACAACTTGATCATGGTAAGATTTTAGAAATAAAAAACCTCAATGAATTATTGGCCTCACAAAGAAATACAGGAACTTCCCAAGGCAAGAGGGGTAGGGAAGAAAGAAAATAAGCGGGGAGAAGGAAGGGAGACAGGAAAAGAAGATCCCACAGAACAAATTCCTTAAAACCAACGGAAACAGCCACTATAAATGAGAATCAAGAAAAACAACCTGAGTAGACTGAATCCCTTCACATTTCAGATACTGGAGTTTTCAGACATACAGGGCCATGGAACACTGTATGAAATAGGTAAACAGAAGACAAATGAAAAGGAAGGAAGCAAACAGTAATTACTGAAAATTTTACTCTGAAGTGGAACCCTTAATTGTCATAGTCAAAAATGTAAAATAGACAGGTGGAATAAAAAGTGCAGGTTAGATCTGGAGAGGAAGTTAAGCTTGAAGAGAGCTCTAAAGAGTTTGAGCAGTAGAAACAGAGAGAAAGAAAATCTGAGAGGAAAGTGGTCTAAGGGTTGAATGTCTCTTTACATATGATCTGCAGCCCAGCTGTAGTCACATGAAAATACTGTGGAGAACTCCAAGACTGAAATGGCTAAGTACTGATGACACTTACATAATTTGGGAGGCATATGTAAAGAACCTAGCACAGAACTCTGACAAGATTTGACCACAAAACTGGAATGAATTCTAGTAGAAATGTGCTTTGTTTCAAGTAGTTGAAGTGTTTCTTTTTGGGTTTACACTTTTAAGGACTAATACACTGAGTCCACCCAGATAACCCAGAATAATCTTATCTCAAGGTGAGCTGATTAGCAACCGTCCCCTTGGCCACGTGAAATAACAGATTCTGAGGATTAGGACATGGTGGGTGGGGAGGGCACAGATGTCTACCAACTAGGGTCAGTGTGTTTCTGCATCATGGATGGTTTTATTAATTCAAGAGGGAATCCTAACCATTCCCAGAGTCATTAACGGCACCAATAGAAGACTACAAGCTTTTAGGGAAAATATAAAACCTTTTTGTAATGCTGTTTTCTAAAAGAAGAATTGAAAAATTAAAGCATTGCTAACACGCAATGAAGCCACTCAGCCTGAAGTAAATAAGGAATTCTTCAGAAGAGTTCAAACATGCAATATATACAGGGAAACGTTCAATATATTTCCATTTCGAAACAGGGGCTCTCAAGAGCACCAGGCAGCTGAGAGCCGAATCCACAAATAGTTATATTACTGAGTTGAGAGGACACTTCCCATATTTATTACAGAAATATTGTATTTAGTTTATAGATGTTACAGAACACTGCATATGTAAACCTAGACAACATTTTCTGACACAAACAGTTTTGCATGCACTTCTTTTCTAATGAAAATATATCTTCTCGTAATTTAATGAATGTACTAATGGAACTGGCAATGCTTGAAAGAATAGGGACTTATCTCAAAGATAAAAAATGTCACTAAATTATATTCAGAAATTTAAAATGCACTTTTGTTTTGAAATTCATTATAACTTCTAAGGAGGGAAACACTGAAAAACAAATAGGTTTCAGTACCAAGAACATAAACATCTGATTCATCAGTACTAATGGGGATTTTTTAATATCTGTACTCTTAAAAAATTATAATATTTTAAAATATAAGAACTGTATCTGCTACATACTAAATTCTAAGAATTAAAAAAACAATAAATTTGATAATAAAAACCTCTATATTAAAAAATATTTACATTCTAAGTAGTATTGGTTTGGTCATAATGACTACCTCATGAGTAGTCTTCTGTCTGGTCTATTTCCTACAGAGGACATATTAATCAAATGAGGAGTTTCAGTTATGCAAAATGAGTAAGCCCTGCAGATCTGCTGCACAGCACAGTGCCTATCATTAACAGTAGTGTATCAGATTCTTAAAACTATGCTAAGAGGCCACCTGACTGGCTCAGTTGGTTAAGCATCTGACTTCTGCCCAGGTCACGATCTCACAGTTTGTGGGTTCAAGCCCTGCGCTGGGCTCTGTGCTGACAGCTAAACCTAGAGCCTGTGTCAGATTCCGTGTGTGTGTGTGTGTGTGTGTGTGTGTGTGTGTGTGTGTCTCTCTCTCTCTCTGTCCTTCCCCTAATTGTGCTCATATTCTTTCTAAGAAATAAATAAACATTAAATTTTTTTAAATTTCCTAAGAGAGTAGATCTTACTTTATGTGTTCTTACATTTAAAAAATAACAAGAAGTAAATAAAGAGGGCAGGAGGAAACTTTTGGAGATGATGGATATGCTCACGGCATAAATTATGGTTATGGTTTCACAGACGTATATTTGTTCCCAAACTCTTCAAGTTGTATACATCAAATATATACTTTTCTATATTAAATGTATATATCTGTTATATCTCAAAAAAGTTATAATTTTTGACTTGAGATTGAAAAAGAAACAAAAAACCTTTTAGTACTATAATAAGAGATCACCAAAACAACCAAGTAAGCATGATATCCAAAGTCAGAACCAGACAATAAAGATTAGGAAAATCAATCCTAAGAGTTTATAGATAGATACATAGATATCCTAAAATTGTTATCTTCATCCCAACAAACTTTCTGCATGGTCTTTAAAGGAATCAAATCTTTTCTCATTCAAACAAGTGCCTTGGATTTGTTATATTTTTCTTCAAGGTTGGTGATGTTGATGCAAAAATTTAAACCTCTCATGAATGGAAAAGCCAGGACTTCATCGTGAAACATAAGCCTCCGGCTGAAACACAGTCTTCCCCTGCAGAAGTACTCAGGTCCCAGTCCTCTGTAATACTTCTGCCTTCAAAAGCCAGGCCAAAGTTCAGTAACGCTATCCTTACTGAGAGCAGAGGGAAGATGGTTCCATGCTTCATGTTTTCTAATCTGCTCCTTATCAGAATGTCTAAGGGTCTGGATTGTAACCAGATACTTACATTGAAAAACAATCACCTTACCCCCAATATGTCAAAATGTTATCGGGAAGCCCTTCATCTGAGATCTGATGTCTAACCGACGGCGTGGAGCTCCTCCTTGTCCACTACCCTTCTCTGTTTCAGTAAAATGAAACCCCTACTCGTTGACATTTCCTCTCAGAATACATTTCCTTTAAATTCGGGATATGTTCTTCTCCTACCAGCAGAGGGAGGCCTGATCCACTTCCTGAGCTCTGAGACTGCTCAATTAAGTCTCGCAGGGATTCTCCAGGAGGAATGTATGTTTCGTCCTGCTCTAAGCCGATGCTGTACCGAGGCCTGGTTTCTTGTCTTTTATACCTAAAGATGCACACAGGGAGATAATTCAAGATACTGAATTGCAATAATGCGGTAAAACACTGCAGATCAAACAGTCATCACAGAGTTCATTTTAGCACAAGAGAAGATAAATTTTAGTATGTATTATCCTTACATGATAAATGCTAGTACTTCTTTACCATTAGGAGATACGTGCTTAGTATTTATTACCCTTAGTTATGATTAACAAAATATAAATCATAATGATTTTCCTAACCTATTTTTTAAATAAACTACATGGTTTTACTTGGTCCCAACCATCCAGGATCCTTCTCCTCCATCCAATTGCCTATTTCCCAGCAGCGTTTCCGATAATATTTTTAGATGGCTCCAATACTCACTGCCTAAAAATTTTCCCCTTTATAAAAGATGTAACAGCAAAGTATTTCATCTAAGATAATGTATAAAGCAATAATACAGATAAATGAAATAAATGCAAACCTTAGGAACATTTTGTCATAATTATGCCTCCAATTAGAAATGAATCTAATCTATTCAAATGAATACTTGAATTAAGTATCATAAATGAGTGATGCAAAAAGCAAATGATAAGAATGTAACGGCTCTTGATACTTCAAAAATAGAAAATAAGTTCTTAAATGAACAAAAATAATGTATAACTCTCACTTAGCTTTAAAAACTAAGCGTATTTTATCTGAAGAACTAATAAAATATGTGGTTTAAAATTTTTCAATATTAAGGGAAAATTATTAACTTAGGAAATAAGGAATTACTAGAATGATTCTAGGTTTAACCTGGCCATTTCTCCACTTAACAGTTAAACCTTAGTAACAACTAGTTGCTGAATCCCCTACCTATCCTAAATTCCCCAAGGGTGAAATTCATCTGGGTGGATTTGATGTCTGAAACAGAAATGAGAAGGTATCTATTAACAGCTTCATTAGGACAAATATTTATCAAAAGTAACTGATATTATCAGACAAATCTAAGATTTAATTAGGTCAAAGAAAGCTATGGTGAAAAATAACAGGTGGAACAGTCGTGTGAGGAGAATATTTCAAACTCAAAATTCTACATCGACATGTCAGAAACTTACCTGAAGTAACAGAATAAAATAATAAGGACCAAGAGCAAACTACAGACAGTTACAGATATAAGTAAGGCCTTGTGGTGTATAGGTCCGTCAACAAAATCTGAAATTAAAAAGAAAGAGAGCCATAATATGGAGAATATTTCTACTTAAAATTAGGACACAACTCTTTCCTAAAAGCATTTGCTAAGCTCCATATGCAAGATATAAAAGATCCTTTTAATCTGTTAATTGATAAGAACAATACTGTATATTATATAATAAATATATATGTACTAATATATATCTGTATATGTATTAATATAATATGTATTTGTATATTTATATATTAGCATATAAATATATAATTTTATAGTTATATATATTCAAACTTAAATAGGTTCAACTACTATGGAATCATCATTCACCTAGGCATTTATTTCAAGAGCATAAATTTCTTCCTCTCTGGAAGAAATAGGCTTGCCACAGACTAGAAGTATAGAGTATGAATAAATGTAAATGGATCAATGCCTCCCAAATATAAGTAGGTTAGTTCATCTTTATTTCAGATCTTTATTTCAGATGGGTTTATAGGTTTTTCTCATGTGATTTCTAGAGTGTTCCATATCATGAATTTGGATAAAAAACTGGTCTATGTTCTTTGTACATGAAACACACAGCCATCTTACGATGGATACAAAGGGACAGGATTCCTCAAACATTGCCAAATACAGAAGATATGATGTGCACCACTTCCAACAAAGATGTCTTTCAAAACTACATCGCTAAATTTTCCATAAATTGCATATTTTACAAGAATGGGTATGTTCTACTCAAAGAATTATTGTGTGATCCTTTTATAGAACAAGTTATTAAATACGGTTCATGTTGTTTTAACTCCAGTTCTTGACAAATCAGATTTACTTACAGCATGATTTCTTAAACTTGGAAAGCTTTATACAAATGCATATTTACTGCCTTTAACCTCAGAGATTTTTATTCCAAGCATTTTATTTTTTTACAATCATCCCAGATGATTTATTTGCAAAAGTAGTCTCTGAAACATATTTTGAGAAGACTGACCTAAAGCCAGGTGCACTAATGTAGTAACAGAATTAGTAGTGTTCTTATATTATGGGCACCATGCTCCCTTGAGAGAGTGATTACTGTTATTTAATTTTTAAAAGTATTATTGTAATTTATGACTTTGGTTACTATGAACAAGAGGTTTTCCAACTGCTCCACACACTTTTAACTGTATGGCTACCTACACATTTTGACTGGGTACCCTATCCCATCCAATGTGACCTTTTTTTCACTTGAAAGTATTATATATTCCATGAATAAAAACTAAAAATCACCAACTAATGAAATAAATAAATTGCTACCATCTCACTACTTAGGAAAATTACCACTGGCATTTTAACATATGCTTTTGCAGTATCATTTCAATGAACAAGAAAAAAAAGTTTATGAGCAAAATATTTCACAAGAAGGCATTATGTACATCCTTGTCCATAGCAATGTTACTCACAATAGCTAAAATGTAGATGACACTCACTGTCCACTGACAGATGAATGGATGAGCAAAATGTGGTACATGCTTACATACATGGAATATTATTCACCTTAACAAGGAAGGAAATTCCAACATTTGCTACAACTTGCTGACTCTTGAGGATATTACATCAAGTGAAATAAGCCAGTAACTTAAAGATAAACACTGTGTATGATTCCACTTCTATGAGATTTTGACTCAGAAGAGTCAAAATCATAAAGAGAAGGAGCAGAATGGTGATGGCCAGGGCTGGGGGAAGTTAATATTTAATGGGTACAGAGTTTCAGTTTTACAAGATGAACCGAGCTATGGAGATGGATGAGGTTGATGGCTGTACATTACAAACATATTTAATACCACTGGACTGCATATAGAAAAGCAGTTCAAATGGTAAATTTTATGGTGTATTTTACAATAAAAAATGGAATTTAAAAAAACTGTTGCTTCAGAACTAGATTGTTTGCATGAATAATACTGTGACTATTTTCCAAAACAATAAATATTTTCTCCACATGAGTTTTAAAGACTGCATAGTATATATACAGACACATCCTAATTAGAAAGTCAATCTTCTGGGGGCCTGGGTGACTCAGTCAGTTAAGCGTCCAACTTCAGCTCAGGTCGTGATCTCAGAGCTCGTGGGTTTGAGCCCCATGTCAGGTAGATTTTCTGTCTCCCTCTCTCTCTGCCCCTCCCCCGTTTGTGCTCACTCTCACTCTCTCTCTCTCTCTCTCTCTCTCTCTCTCTCTCTCTCAAAAATAAATAAACTTTAAAAAAACCTTGAAAGAAATTTTTTTACAAAAAGTCAATCTTCTGATGCTGTATATTTAGAAGGCCATAAAGATTTTGCTCTAATATACTTTAGCTGAAATACATAAAACCCTGTGAACACTCCTACATGTACGTCATGACACATGTCAATGGTGATGTCGTTAATCTAGATTCCCGGAAGTAGAGCTATTAATTCAAGCAATATATATTTCAAGGCTTTTCAAATGCATTGTCAAAATGTCCTTAAAAAAGATTACAACAGTTTATATTTTACCATCAGTGTAACCATATGTTTTAATTATTTTGTAATAATTTCAGTCTTATAGAAAACCTATAAGGACAAAGAACTCAAATATGTCCTTCACAGAGAGTTCCCATTTTTAACCATATTTGCCTTATAATTGTCTTGCCTCTCTCAGGACGGTGTCTGTGTGTCCATTTTTATACACACACACACACACACACACACACGCAGATATATACACAATATGTATATATAAATATGCAATATATTTGTACCCATATTTATATTTATTTATTTGTATGTGTGTATAATGTGTATATCATTCAAAGTTACAGACATAGTGCTCTAACCCACAAATACTTCAGAATGCACTTCCTAAAGACAAGGACATGGTCTCACAAAATGGGAATAAAACTATCAAACTGAGGAAATTAACAGGAACATAGAAACTGAAAATAAATCTTACTTTGAAATATTTGGAGTTTTGCTATAAACTATAATCCATAGGTCTTCATACTAATTTCTTGTCCAAATCCTGTGATGATTAATGTGATGATTTACTCATCAGCCTAAAATATATGTTGAACAATCATTTATGACCTACACTACTTACAAAATATTAATGGAAGTAGTCTGCATCTGAAAAGACTAAATAAGAGACCATTAAAGAAATGCAGTTTGATATGTACAACTTCGGAGACACTGCCAATGGTCCAGAGAAAAAGGGGTTCAGGACCCTGACCCACTACAGGACAGGTCCAAACAGCCATTCAGGCTTTAACACCAACAGAAATTATAATGAACTTGCACATGCACTGTCTGGTAAGTGTTGCTTAGGAAATCTTGAAAATAGCTTGAAGACTCTTAAAGAGGCCAAGATTTTTACACAATGAATTGTTTAGCAAAATTTCTGTTTTGTGGGCAAAGTTAACAACAAACTCAAGGTGAGCACAACACTACGCCAGTGAGCACAGTTCGCTGTGTTTATGCACATGCAGTGGACAAACGTCACGGTACATACACATGCAAACACTGTCCCTGGAAACTTCGTTTAAAACGTGCTTCCAATTTTAAGAATAACAAAAGCAAAAAGCCTGAGTTTGCAGAAAACCAAGAGAATGCTGCATACTCAATTAAAACAAGGAGAACCAACTACTTAAGCACAACGTATTATCAGCAAATGCACACAGAACATTTTTTCATTCAAATGATTAATTGAACAAAACCTCTCAGCCTCACTGCCTTTTGCTTTCCATGTAAATGCAGAGTACACTCTGAACTATAGGAACACTGTATTTATTACCCATCTTATTAGATTTCTGATTTATGAGAGCAATGAGACTAGAAAGGATCTGAGGGATTTTTTTTCCTCCACCATCAAGCACTTTTTTCTAAGGCTAGCATTACCTCCCATTTTCCTTTTCTTTGCTCCAATAACCCTCTCCCCTGCAGCCTCATCTGCTGCCTCCTTGCCTTCTGTCATGAATAGGTGATCCTTATCAATAAACCTTTTGTTTCTGCTGGTCATGCTGGTCATGTTTTAATTTGCCATTACCTGTGCTCAGAGCATTAACAATGTAAACATTCAAGTCACCGCCAGGGTCTTGGAAAGAGAACACTTGCAGATTCCTATCAGGATAGGAACAGAGCACACCGTTCTCTCCCTAGGGCAGCCGTTTTACCTGCGCTGTCACTCCAACTGCTCAAGGAAGTAGAACGGAGAACCCTCCAGGGAAGCCTGGTTCATTCTTAGGAGCAAATAAGAATCACCAGTGGTTTCTTGACAAAATAGCATTCTGTCACTGCTTATCACTTCTCTGATAAGGAAGCAGTTTCTAACTGTTTAAAACAGCAGGACTTTTTCTTTTTACATATGTTAAGTCCAAAGGATGGTTCCTAACTGCAGTAAGAAATAGAAGAAAAAACCACGCTGCCAGGAAGGATCTTGGAAATAAGACTGCCCAAAGACATCTCTGCCTGTGCTCTCAAAACTATAATTATGGAAAAATCAGAGATAGCTTTCTATTAATAGAGCACAAAGTGTCTGAAAAGCATATTTTTGTCAGAGAATTTTGGTCAACAAGGGACACTGTAAAAATATCTTACATCTTACATTGTTTCTAGAGTAACATCTAGAAATAAATGGACTATAAAAACAAAGATATAATTTGCTAAGTTATTTTTCTTGCTAAAAATGAGATTAAGTCAGATTTTGTTAATGGTAATTTTATTATTCCTTTTTCTTAAATTTAAGTCCAGTTGACATGCACGCTCCGGGAAGCGCCAGGCACGCAGCACAGGCATGCGCTCTACCCGCGGAGCTCTGCTCGCGAGGAGGACAGGCGCGCGGCCGCGCACGCCACGCCCCATCATTACGCTGTTATTGACTGGGTTCCCCAGCTTGTGCTTGTCGTGCCCATGACTTGTTTATTTTATGACTGGAAGTTTGTGCCTCTTACTCCTGTTTGGCTATTCTGCCCACCCTCCCAATTCCCTCCCTCTCTGGCAACCACCAGTTTGTTCTCTGTATTTATGATTCTAAAGCCAGAATTTAAAAAATTTTTTAATGTTTTTTATTTATTTTTGAGAGGCAGAGAGAGACAGTGTAAGAGGGGAGGGTCAGAGAGAGAGGGAGACACAGAATCCAAAGGAGGCTCCAGGCTTTGAGCTGTCAGCACAGAGCCCGACGCCAGGCTTGAACCCACGAACAGTGAGATCATGACCTGAGCCAAAGTCGGATGCTGAACCGACTGAGCCACCCAGGCGCCCCATCTAAAGACAGAATTTTTATATGCAGATTACTATGTTCAATGAGAAAGAAAAGGACTAATTATTTCTAAATTTCTTTCATCTGTCTCATATGCAAAGCTAGCTAAAAACAATTAGGAGCTGAATATTTCAAGAGATGTTAGAGCTAATCCCTGGCAAGAAACTTAGCTCAGACTCATGCATTGGTTCATAGTGTC
This sequence comes from Suricata suricatta, assembly GCF_006229205.1. Classification (NCBI taxonomy): domain Eukaryota; kingdom Metazoa; phylum Chordata; class Mammalia; order Carnivora; family Herpestidae; genus Suricata; species Suricata suricatta. The sequence goes on from NC_043700.1 coordinate 118,975,297, forward strand.
ATGGAGATAATATATGTATCAAAAGGAAAATTCTGGAACTCATCTTTGCATTCTTGACACCATTATATATTCAATCTATCTGTGCTTTGGAGAAGAAAGGAGAAGTTTCATTGGTTAAATACCTGTTACCTACAGACTTTGATTTGTAATTGGCAATATCTAACCTATGCAATAGCTTTATTTTAATGTTCGTTTATTTTTGAGAGAGAGAAAGACAGAGAGAGAGACAGAGCATGAGGAGAAGATGGCAGAGAAAGAGTGAGATACAGAATCTGAAGCAGGCTCCAAGCTCTGAGCTGTCAGCACAGAGCCCGAAGCAGGACCCAGGAACCGTGAGATCATGACCTGAGTCAAAGTCAATGCTTAACCAACTGAGCCACCCAGGCACTCCAGCAATAGCATTTTAAAACAAATCTGCTTTATATTTATATTATATTCAGAACATATTTTTTAGCTAAGAAAAGAAATAAAGATAAATTTTAACTTTGAAAATTGTGTACTATAATTTGACTTATATTGAGATTACCATACGTCAAAACAGAATGTTATTTCTGATACATTTTCTATGAAGGATGCATGTACTGTATATGAGGAATTACTATATTTAAGCACATAAACATATCTATATCAAAAATTATATAAACTTTGATTTTTATAAAAGCCAAATTAAAGGATCCCATTTAATAAAGCAACAGCTTCTGCTCATTTCAACACCATTCACTTCCTTAGGTGCTCATTTAAAAAAATTAAAAAATAAGTAACTATAATAAGTAATGTGGAGTAAGGGAAAAAAACCTCATCAGTTTCTCCTGCCTTCCCACAATTCTAAGAGAGCATTTTACTGACAACATCTTGGTCAAACCATCTGACGCTGTGCGTCTGGACATACATCATTCCCCTCAGCATCCTGGTGCCCTGATCACAATTCTGCAGACCGGGAGCCAGACACCAGGGCACCACGACTTCCCCTCCAAGACTCTCCATCAAAACAGACATCTCTTCCTCCCTTAGCACCAGCTGCAGCGCTCCTGGGCTTCCCAGATCATATTTTATTGTTTATGATAAAGGTGCTGCATCTGATCTAATTACTTCCCGTATTTCCTCCTTCAAGAGAAAGAATTCTATCCTAGGGCGTGCTGCTTTTCTGGTGCTGAAAGGGAATAAACAAAGCAAAAGGCAGCCCAGTAGAATTTAGCTGTATGCTGGCTGTCCTTCATCTTCCTTTTTGAAACAGAAGATGACAAATAAAATTTCGAGGGCATAAATAAACGTTTATAAATATTATTGCATGTGATGGTGTATCTCTAATTTCCTGCTGAATGGACCTAAGTTAAAAAAAAAAAGAATCTGAGAAATCTCTGAACTGGTAGAAACGATTTTCTTGTTTGTTTTTAATAAGGACAATTTATCTGTGGGCTTCTACCTCTACACTGAGTACTTCTCTAATCTCCAGTAACAAAACCTGGCCTAAGCTTGTTCTGTGTAGCACCTAATCAGACACAGGTTTTGCGATAAGGTTAATCATTCAACATTTTTGGAAGAGCAGTTACATAAGAATAAGAACAACAACAAAAATGATCAGCGGGATATTTTAGCCTTCTAGTCTTTTGATAACATAGCCTCTGCTTTCTAGCAATTTGACATACAGATTTATAATAAATCCACTACATATGGATTCAGTAGTTATTTATATGTAAGGGACTCAGAAAGGAGCCATAGTAAGCACCCCGTTCTCATTAGCAAATATCACAGTTATGCGCATGATTCCCATGGCTCTTAGGCCAGAAAATCAGCCTGCACTCTGAGCTTTCGAGGGTCCCACTCTGGCTCCCTCTAACCATGTCCCTTCCCGTCAGGCAACGAGTCTGCAGGGCCTGGGACGTGTCCGTCCAGAACCAGTCCCATCCCGCTCTTCTTTAAACCCACTGGCCATGGCCAGTGTATGGTGGAGTGAAAAAAAAGAAAAGAAAAGAAGAGAAAAGAAAAGAGAAAAGAAAAGAAAAGGAAAGAAAAGGAAAGAAAAGGAAAGAAAAGGAAAGAAAAGAAAAGAAAAGAAAAGAAAAGAAA